>NW_028281114.1:420000-637500 GCF_059751285.1 Brachycentrus maculatus
ATATGGAAGTCTGAGCATTTACGGGGCTGACGACCGTCATCGGCTGGTTTAAGTGATCACTTTACACACGTGTAACATTCACCAATTCTACCCATTATTGACAACCACACTACTCAAATTCTTGGAAGTTCTTTATACATGAACCAATTTAGAAACCTTGTTCTTGAATCACTAGAACTTCACTAGAGACATCTATTGGTGAGATGTAAAGAAGCTTTTTATTAAGCAGAAACTCTTATATTAGTATGTGAGGTCCAAATCCTGGATTATAATCACACACATCAGAAACGCCAGAAAATACCATTTTCATTTTTATTATTTACGCTTATAATTTGACCAGATAATTTATTTACAACATTTTGAGTGTGTCCAAATACTTGTTCACAAAATCTGGATTAAGTGATCACTTAAACCAGCCGATGACGGTCGTCAGCCCCGTAAATGCCCAGACTTCCATATTCTTCTTCATCTTTGATGAGATGTCAAAAAAATAATATGAAAATAACTCCTGTAATTGGAGATAATCCAGATTTTGTGAACAAGTATTTGGACACACTCAAAATGTTGTAAACATTTAGGAGTTTTTAAATCATATTATTAAATCATATTTTCATATGGTGTACGGAGTGTGTGGAACTTTTTGGTAAGGGAAGGGTAATTAACTATGAGTATTTCAATGTTTTAGAATTTAGTACATAAACTTTGATGATGAAAAGGTTCTTGTCGAAACCGGTTGGATGAAGTGTACCAATAAAAAGTGGATAAAATAAAGTTGTTTAGTTTTATAAAGTTTAAACATAATAAAATCCATACTTATATGCTTATCCATTTAAAATCATCCATTAAAAAAAATTACTGTCACTTTTTCTGATTTGGGTATTTTCACCTTCTGCGCCGGCCTCATTTCAAGGGCAGAGAAGAAGAAATCATACTTTTATGTTTTTATATGAATATTGTATACCAATCTCATTGTTAAAGTCTTAACTATATGTACATAATTATTAAATCCCGTCGCCAGGGGTCCGCAAGTGTAAAAAAAATACCCGTCCTTACTCTTTTATACTTTATATCAAACATCTGTTATACTTTATATTTTACTTTGTATCAAACATCAAACAATTAATTGTCATAACTTTTTGGGTGATATATTCAAAATTAAACAAGTTTATTGGATTGAATTCCACTTTTATTTACATATATGTATATGATAGTATGTGACGCGTTTCATCTTATTCAGACATTATCAAACACTTAATAAGATGAAACGTGTCACATATTATCATATATATATATATATATATATATATATATATATATATATATATATATATATATATATATATATATATATATATATATATATATATATATATATATATATATATGTATATATATATATATATATATATATATATATATATATATATATATATATATATATATATATATATATATATATATATATATATATATATATATATATATATATTTATTTATATATATATATATATATATATATATATATATATATATATATATATATATATATATATATATATATATATATGTATATATATATATATGTATATATATATATATATATATATATATATATATATATATATATATATATATATATATATATATATATATATATATATATATATATATATATATATATATATATATATATATATATATATATATATATATATATATATATATATATATATATATATATATATATATATATATATATATTACCCAAAACTACCAACTGTCTGCAGTCACAATAAATAAATTATTTATTACATTGCCAGGTTTCAGGCAATGCAATGATTGAATTGATTTAAATGAACATTTTTTCACAATCTGTATGACTTTATATCTAAAGGTGGAGACTGACTGGAGCATTTCGTCGTAACATAACGTCGTAACATTGCTCGCGGCGAGCATCAGCGAGCATCCGAAACTATGGGTGGAGCGCTCGGCTCGCTGTACTGACTGCCTGAATGCTCGTATTGTAACATGTTACGTTACGACGAAATGCTCCGGTCAGTCTTCTCCCTAAGAGTATCAATGCAAATATTTTTTACCTTAGAATATTTTCCTGAGCACCCGCAGTCAATAGCTTTGTATTGATCCCAGCTGAATCCGTGAAAGAACCACCAAATCCCTTAATGGTCTGGTAGACTTTGTCTCTGTATATTTGAATGACTACAGAATCTGTAAATTAAACAATTGAAATGTTATCCTTTAACCACCCTCATTAATTCCTCTCCTTCCTGCAAAATCTATTTTTTCATACCATACCTTTTTTTTATCTCTGAATGTTTTTAATAGTTATTATAATATAAATGTGGAATTGTTTAATTGGCTTTATTTTTATTAATGTAAATATTTTTGTTAATGTAATGTAATATTTATTATTGTTAATGTAACTAATGTTTATTATATACTTTTTTGAATGTAAAAAGCTGTACAATTCCCCAACAAATAAAAAAAATATTATGAAAGCATTACAGTTTTGACAAATTAGGCTGGTAGGCGGTATTGTACTGTTGAAATTTTAACAACCGGCTCACACCTTGGTGAACACTAGAGATGCACTGAATATTTGGTAATTATTCATATTCTGTTGAAATACTGAATATTATATTATGAGTACTTGTAATGAACACACACCAGGCCAGCCAATGGAATCGTATGTCATTCGCTTGCTTATATAGTAGAACCTATACAGAATAATCCGCAAAGCCTCTATTTTTGAAGGTTTATCTGCAGGTAGGATAGTAAGGAAAGGAAGGGTGAAATGTGAAAAATACATCACAAACGCCTAGACCAATTGAAAATAAATCATTCTTGAATTTATTTCGCAATCGCTCCCACAAGAAATATTATGTTCAGTTGGAAATAAATTCAAAATGCACACAAAAGAATGGCTCCTAAAAATTGGAAGATCCCAGCTGGAGCAGCAAATTAAAGTTTGTGTGTGATTAATCTATGTGTCAGTGTTTTATAATTATATAATCCTATTTTCTAATTTTATAATGTTACTCCTTTAGATTTTACTTTTCTTTTAGTTAAACTCTCTATTTGCTTTCATTTTATAATTATTATTTCATATTATTTCAGTCTTACCACTTTTATATTATCATTAAAATATATATAAAGCTGTATTATAAAAAGAATAAGCATACCCTGCCTACCTCAGAACAGGTATCTCCAAATACCTAGTGAGGATAGACAGTGTCCAATAAAAAAAATAATAACAAATATATGTTTATACATAAATATGTATAACCTTAGTACAAAATTATATTAAATAATAAACGCTGTTCTGCAGCACTGAACCAGAATTGGCGGGAATCGAACCCATGACGCTTTCGTAGTCGGGCGTCTACCCAACACTGTAGTGTCACTGTAGTGTAAAGTACTGTGTTTGCACTGTAGTATTTCTCGGCTAATCTGAACTTTACAAATCCGAACAGGCCACAACCCCAATTAATTCCAATTTTCAGGATTCCACTGTATACAGATTAGATAATGCAAACAAAATAGTATACTCAACGGCTGCAAGCTTTTAATTTATCCATGTCAAATGATATATGTATTTGTTGTGATTTTGTACAAATTCCATTTTGGAAATAGGATAGTAAAAAACGTCCATGTTTTAACAACTATCTCCCCGAACCCAAATTATTTTACCAACCAACTCGGAAGAGCCGGTCTGAACCCATCGCAGTAAATCACGACTGACACGAGTCATTTTCCTTAATTAAAATGAATACATGTTGCTTACCGACAGTACCGAACAAATTTTTCAGCGAATCGCATAAAACTGTCAATAATTTAGTAGACCCATAATACTCTGTTGGCCCTGAAGTTTTGTCGAAACGAAGGCCTTCCTGAAATCAGAAATACAAAGGTGTCTATTTTATGCATAAATTATATAAATTGAATGCGTATTTCCTTTATTCACCCTTCCTATTCCAGACTACCTTAGTAAGCTCAAAACTGGTGCAAGCGATGAGTTGAATAAAATATTTTCTGTAGCATCCACTGGATCTTATTATAAGTCTATTCAACCCATAATACCCAAATCCCCTTGGGAACCAAGGGGATTTGGGTATTAAAAAATCAAAATACCTAAGCTGAATGTGTCCCTTCTGTGCAGGCTGAGGATCGGACATACTGTACTTGCATCCCACCTCAAAAAAATGAACACACTAACTTGTTCATTATGCGCTTGTGAAGAGGAGGATGAGACTGCTGATTACATATTATTAAACTGCCCCTTACTCCCAAACCTTGAGTTCCTTCAGGACATTCGCTCGGAGGGTCCTTCTCACTGAATATCCAGCACATCTTATCAATGAACTCCCAAAATGTCAATAGTGCGGCCATACAGCATTTTAAAAGGTATAGCAAAAAAGTTTAAGTAACTTCAAGTAAAACCATTATGGCATGTATCACTCAATTTTGGGTGCTTTGCCAATTAAAAAAAAGTGTATTTTCTGAAATTCGTGAAGAAGGATCCATCTTCTAGTGCTCAGGAAAAACTTTTGATAAAAAAATAAGCACTATCTTAGACACTTATCCTAGACACTAATACAAATGGGTCGTAAAAAAATGTTCATTTGAAAGAAAATGATGAAAAAATTGCCTGATGTGATGTGATATTATGATAATTTGTTTGATCTACAATACAAATGTGTTGCACTGTGACTTACAAGTCCACATCACCTTGTCAGTTGGATTTGACAAGTTTCTGTCCTTGGTGACATGGAACAGCTACTTGACTCTAAGTCACCTCATCTTGATAACAAATAAACCATTCCCAAATCCCCTTTTGGAAATTCAGACTTGCGCAAAGACACTCATTTTTCATAGCTCCAAAACTGTTTAATTCATTCCACAAAGACTATATGTTAGACGTTAATTACCTACGTTTGTTTCGATTTAAAATTATGCTTAAATTGTTTACTGAACAGATAGATTTAAGCTTCTTTTTCTTTTAGACCTATTACTCATGTAGTACAATCTTGCTAACTTTTTACTTTTTCATCTTTTTTATTTTTCTATTTTTATTTTCTGTTAGTCAAGTATTTTGTATTTTATATCAACACTTTTATTCTACAAAATTTTGATTGTGTCCAAATGCTTGTTCACAAAATCTGAATTATCTCCAATTACAGGAGTCATTTTCATATTATGTTTTGACATCTTATCGTCAAAAAATAATATTTTTATTCTAGTTTTACTTCTTATTATATCTATTGTATTCTTGCCAGTGCCCTTTACTATGACGAGAATTATATTTTATACCCACACACAGGCCATGCCTTTCTGGGATCTTTTTTTGTATTTATATTATGTATATTTTTTGTATTTGTTTTTATATTATGTTGTATAATGCAAAATAAAGAAAAAATAATCCCCACACATAACAAATTGGACTTACCTCACTAGAAACATAGAGAACATAGTTTCCTGTTGGCATTGTGATTACTTTGGACACCTCATCACAGTAGGTGGCATTACAGACGCAGACAAATGAAGTATCATTGTATTTTCTTGGTATACACGGTTTGTCTTGAGCTAAAATTCAAATAAAAATTATTATAAACATGCTTCACAACAAACGATCTTAGCTTTCTGAAGTTGTAAGTTGTGAGGCAATCTAAATATTTAATACATAGCAATTTACTAGATTTGTCGATGCCTAATGATTTAAAGTAAGCTGAAATGCCTGGCAAAGATAGCAGGAGTACATAGATTATTTTAAATATTGAAACTATTGTTAATTTTTTGGAATGGTAATACATATAACACTCTCCTTATCATACATCGCTCACTCCTTTCAAGAACGTCATAAATCAAAAAACTTGATTTATCAGGAGAACGTTTTTAATGTTTCAAAATATAATACAATATATTAAAAATAAATATCAAGCCATTTATTGAACTTTTCACTGTGCAACATATCTTTTTAGGTAAAACCTGAAGGTTTTTTCTCCGTTTGAAAAATAAATAGTATGTTTAAAAAAATAACCAAACAATACCTTTTCTTCAAAATGCAAAAACAACACTTTCTGCCCTGTAACGGGTAAATATTAAGTTAAAAATATGCCGCTTTTGCTGGGATATAGTACATTTTCTGGGTTTTTCAAATATATAATTGGTTTACAATAATTTTGCAAATATGTCATTCTTATTTTTCTTCTGTAAGTGTCATGTCAGATCCCCCTAATGTATAAAATCACTTGAGAGTAATTTTCCTTCCCTTGGGTAGATTTAAACAGCTCCTTGACGGTCCTGATCACCGTCAAATCTCGTATATTCCGGACCCAGGAGATTTGTCTTCTGTCCAAACCCGTTGGCCCTCTATTTAGCCTTGTATGATTAGTATGTCTTGTATGTCTCTTCTCAGTACATGCCCCAGATAGGACACCTTCCGGACCTTGATGTCAGTCAGCAACTGTCTCCCTGCTCTTGCTTAATGGAGCACATTCATTGCTGACATCGTAGCATTCTACGATGAAGCCACATTTCGAATGCCTCTAGTTGGTTCATAGTGGAGACTTTGAGGGTCCACGACTCAACTCCGTATAGAAGTACTGACCAGACATAACATCTAACTATTCTCTGCCAGAGCTTCGAATTGAGGCTGTCATTACAGGATACATTTCTTATCTTATTAAAAACTGTACGAATGGCCACTATTCTGTACTTTACTTTGATTTCTGGGTCGACGTTTATAAAAAATAAATATTCTTCTTTTTCCATGTTTGCTCCCTAGGTGGAGCATATGGCCAACACGAGACGTCTCCACGTCACTCTGTCACGCGCCATCTCCTTGGCTTCTTCCCAGGTCAGTCCGGCATCTCGAAGTTCCGCTGAGTAAAGTCGGTGAATGGTCGGGGCCTTCCGGGGCGCCAGAATCCCCAGAGTTGGAAGAAGAGACATGGGGGGCTAATAATACTCTCAGGTGGCATTCTAAGGACATGTCCCAATCATGTCTATCTTTTCCTCTTCAGGACTTCCAGTATAAGGGGCTGTCGGGTTCTTTTCCTCACATCGTCATTCCTTACAAAGTCATACCACTTTATATCCAGTATTCACCTCAGGCACCTATTTTCAAAACTTGCTAGTTTCTTGCTTTGAGCTTTGGTGAGGTGCCACGACTCACATCCGTACAGAAACACTGTTAGGATGCAGGCGTTAAAGAGACGACACTTGGTTTTTGTCGAGTAAAGCAGTACACATATATACAATTAGTTTACATATATATATATATAAATATATATATATATATATATATATATATATATATATATATATATATATATATATATATATATATAATTAGTTTGAGATAATTTTGCACGTACAAGTAAATCATTGGTACATTATAATTAAGCATATATATTATCAGTTCATGGTTATTTTGCAAATAAAGTACCGGTTTATATATTCATTATACCAGTTATATGTATACACAAAAAATTAATTCATTATTCCTTTTACCAAAAGCTAAAAATTTATTTAAATATTTTGCAAAAGTATTTTGAAAAAAACAAACCTTCAATACTGATAATAAAAAGTGTAAAAATTATGAATCCGAATACGTCAAACAATTTCAACATCTTAGGTCCAAAGTTGAATGTCTGATTTAAACTAAAAAAAATAACAATTTATAGATTAATTGTAAAATTTATATTTTTCAATAGCAAGTTTTCCGTATTAACATACAAGCAATATGACATATCATTGTACACATATTTTTTTATTTATTTAATTCTAATTTATTAAAACTAGATGCAAAGTAGATATATTTTTAAGTATTAAATGTTTTCTGTCACCTCCTTTAAATAATAAACATATTTTTCTACAATTAAAATGTAGCTTTGTTTTATAATCATAATAAATATTTTATTATACCTTAATTATAATGTCTACCGGTTTCGAAGCTAACCGCTTCTTTATCAAGACTGATTACTTATGTTATAATAAATTATGATTAATAAACATTACAATTAATTTAACAATATAATTAAATTATGATAAAATATTTATGGTGATTTTAAAACAAAGTAACATTTTAATTATAAAATGGAAAATCACAAAATTAGTGCTTCAAATATAAATTATATATTTTTCTACCCTTATGCACCCGATGGTGCAAAGTACCTACTGCATCACTAACACATGAAGGAAAGGTGATCAGACCTCCGCTTCAGGTACCAGTCCAGGGTAATATTGAATAAATATTAGAGTGAAAAATCACTTATATTTATTTGACCCCCCTGGGAATCGAGCACGGGACCTCTAGTGCGGTAGCCAAGCATGCTGACCATTACACTATGGAGGCAAGCGTATAATAAAATAATAATCATTATTATTTCCTCATTTATATATTTATTTCTGTTCGACTGTATGTTATAATAATAAAAATATATCCCAGCTTGACTAAATTGTGGGTGCATTAGCCATATTTGTTGACAAAAACAAAAAAGTACCTACTTTAAAGTTAAAGAGATAAAAACAATAAATAATATTGGAGAAATGATCTAAGAAGATCAGCAATTGCAACACTGTGCTCTAGTGCTGCCACAAGTCCAGACTCCATCTGTGCTCCACAAGTAGTTTTATGATGAAGTTGGAGCTCTTTATCAGACTATCCCGGAAGCCTACCACTCTATACCTTATAAGCCCATCCCAGTGTGGTATACAATTGAAGGTGCGTTGCAGGAGCCTGGTGAGGACCTATCCGACAACTGATCCGTGATAGTTCATAAGGAACTGTCACGAGAGGTGGTATCATGATAAAACTAGTGAAGGACATTGGTACCATAAACCAAGCTAGAACAAAATTGCCGAACTCTCTTCTAGTGGAACGGAAGGTCTGTTGATGAAAGTCAGCAGTCCGGTTTCTCCTGAGGAGTTTTATGTGGTTTCTTCCCAGCAATGAGCAAATGCTGACAAGTTCCTGACTGGCCCTCACTAGATTATCCCTCATGTTCCCAAATCAGATTAAAATAAAACATCTTTTTTTATGTTAAAAGAAACAAAAATCCACTTAATGATTATAAACATTGTACATAATATGCAAGGTAAATAATTAATGCAACTGCCATCTTAATAAAAAATCACAGTGTGGTATGTGTGCAGAAGCGTGGGTAGGTCCCAGACAAGATGGTCTGATGACATTAAAAAACGTGGCGGGCCTGCACTGGAAGAGATTCCCGTCCAACAGAAAACTGTGGAAGTCCAAGAGGGAGGCCTTTGTAGGCCTTCAATACTGAACATTAAAGAAGGCTGAAGTAAGTAAGTCAGTCTTCTATAAATTCTATTCAATTCTCAAACATAACATGTATCAGTTTATACAACTTACTCAACAATGAAGCACTTTTGAAATACAATAATTAACTAAATTTGAGAAGTGACTTTTGTATAACAATGTAACCATTTATTGAACTTGTACCAACAGTAGTCGTGCTACTATATTACAGGCCCAATAAAAAGTACAGTTCATTTTATTAAATAAAAATAAGTAAGTGTGTTCTTATTATATATAGAAATATTTTTAATTTATACTATTTTTATATATCAAAGGGTGTCGTTATCAAAAATAGGAATAGAGTTATAGTAAAGTGGGCCCAGGAACTCAGGAAGAATTATGAACACTCACTCCTTTCACACCTCACTCACTCCTTTCAAAAAAGTCATATTTCAAAAATCATCAATTTTCAGTTGTGCATGTTTTCGGAATGCCCAGAAAATGTACTATATCCCAGCAAAAGCGGCATATTTTAAAATTAATATTTACCCGCTACAAGGCAGAAAGTGTTGTTTTGCATTTTGAAGAAAAGATATAGTTTTATTATTTTTTTAAATTTACTAAATATTTTATTTATTGTTTCAGCATTAACTTTGTGGTAAGACATGTTACAATGATTAAAGAAAACACTTGTTTTTTTACCACTTGAGTTTTATTATAGACTACATGTTTCAGAAGTTAAACTTCCATCATTCAGGTTTGTATAATAACTAAAATATAAAATTGTTTTATAAATAAGGAGAGGGGAAAGTAAGGGGAAGTCAAGGGACGGAGTTTGAAAACAAACTTTACTTTTTTTTTTTACTTTCCCCTCTCCTTATTTATAGAACAATTATATATTTTATATTTTAGTTATTATACAGACCTGAATGATGGAAGTTTAACTTCTGAAACATGTAGTCTATAATAAAACTCAAGTGGTAAAAAACAAGTGTTTTCTTTAATCATTACTAAATATTTATTAAATGGAGAAAAAATCTTCAGGTTCTACCTAAAAAGATCTGTTGCACAGTAAAAAGTTCAAAAAGTGACTTGATATTTATTTTTAATACATTTCATTATATTCTTAAACTTTAAAAACGATATCCTGAAAAATCAAGTTTTTTTATATTTGACATTGTTGAATTCGCAATCAATGTTGAGAAAACAATTTATTAATCTATTAAGAAGACATACTTTTTCTCACCCACAAAATATTTTATATTTTCACCGGTTAATGAGACCATCTGTAGCTGTTGAAACTAGTTTAAACTCTACTTTTTGTCACACTCCATATGAGTGAAATTGTAATAGGTTTAATTATAAATTCAATATTTTTCAAGAGTTTCCTGCATAAAAAATGTTATTTGCCTTGTGATTTGTTACTTAAATTCATATAAATGATTTTTTATCAATTTACCGGGTTTTCATTACCACATTTCACAATAGTTAGATTTATTCTTTTCTTTTGTAAATTATAGCACCTGAAGTAACCAATAATGAAACAATATTGGCTCATTTACCACACTAATACACACACACACACACACACACACACACACACACACACACACAGACACACACACAGCACGCTCGGCTGTTGTATTGGAGGTCACGGGTTCGAATATTAGTGTTTTTTTTTTACTTAAATATTTTTTTAATATAACTCTGGACCGAAGGGCTGATCACCTTTCTTTCATGTGTTAATGATGAAGATAACACTGCGTTTATATGATGCAGTGCCCTATGCACCAATCGGGTGTGGTTAAAATGTATATAAACATACAAGTTTTCCCCGTCTTCCTTTGCTCTGATTATTACCAACCTTTCAAATTTGGCGGCAACGTTCTAATTGCCCAGTTGGATTTTAATGCTAAAGGTCGAAAATGTTTTAAAACATTAAAATATTTACGACATTTAAAAAAAGGCGATCTTTTTTGCTCGCTATAGCCGAGAAGATGCTCGTTATAACCGTGAATAAACGTATGGAGAAAACCAGAAACCAAAATTTCACAAATGTTTCATCGTTATATCTGAGATCTCGCTATAACTATGTTCGTAATAACCGAGTTAGTATTTGCTTATTAAAACTTAAATTAAAAATGTAATCTTTACACTAAATTAATTCAAACCCAAGTAATTCAAGTAATTCAAACCCTGGAAGGCAATTGTGGAGGTCCTCACCAAAAAGTTACACTTCCAGTATTGCACAAAAAAAATCCTTTAAACACAAATCTGTTCTGTTTACTGTATTCTATGGATATCTAAATTAAAATTGCGATAAAACGTGACCAATCCTGTGTTAAAGCAATATGAAATCATTAAATCGCACCAAGCTAGAATTCCTGATTACTTAAAATAATTTATAATGGAAATGTAACGTTTTGGTAAGGACCTGCATATTTGTAATTAGTGAAAGGAAAGTAAAAAATCTTCCATTCCTGTTTGTTTAAAAACTTGAGCAGGTTTAAGAAAATGAAAGACACAGAAAATATAAGATTATAATTTGTTTATTAGCCTAACAATAATAATCAAATAATAATGATGGGGGAAGTAGACAAGGATGCAGCCATCTCAGGATGCCTGAAAAATGTTGTATGGAAAAATCCTGAGATGAAGATCTGCAGTAAAATCAAGATTTACAAAACTTTTGTCCGACCCATCATGACGTATGGAATCCAAAGTAGAGCGGACACCGTTGGCACAAAAAACGCGCTTAGAGTGTCAGAAATGAAGACTCTAAGAAGCATATCAGGCAAGATATGCTTCTTAGAGTCAATTGTTAATTCTTGGGACTATCAAACCTTCGTTGTGAGTAAATCGTGTATCATGGTTGTGTACTAGAAGATTTTAATATTTTTTTCTAGTTTGTTGTTCAACGATGATACTTATCCACAATATTCCACTTACCAGAAGTAACTTTATATGTTTATATATCAAAAACTTCTCCAAAAACTTGTTCATAAGTTTGGATTTCTCCACGCACAAGTTGTTTGTACATTTTTGACATCTCAACACAGGTGTGGGAGAATTTACACATATACAACATTCATCATTCTACCCATGATGATTTTTTGTGTAACTTATAGCAAAATTTTGACAATTTCATTAATTGATTCGGCAGTCACTTTGTGGTAAAATCTATCCATTTTTAATTAATGTTTTACTTAGTAAATACCACTATTTCTTAAAATGTACTGTGACACGTGTTTCGATGCATTCCGCATCATTTTCAAACACCATTTTCACGGTGTTTGAAAATGATGCGGAATGCATCGAAACACGTGTCACAGTAGATTTTAAGAAATAGTGGTATTTACTAAGTAAAACATTAATTAAATTTTTTTTTGACATTTGATTTACAAAACTTGTATCCGACCTATCATAACGTATGGAATCGAAAGTAGAGCGGACACCGTTGCCACAAAAAAACACGCTTAGAGTGTCAGAAATGAAGACTCTAAGAAGCATATCAGGCTAGAGTCTTCGAGATAGAATAAGAATCGCCAGGATCAGGGGAATATGCGAGATCGAAGATGTCGTTAGGTGGGGAAGGCAACGAAGGAGACAATGGTATGCGCATGTGAGGAGAATGGAACCATCCAGACTCCCCCACATTGCACTGTAGGTAGACGACTCCCGGGCAGACCACCAAACAGATGGGTCGATAGCTGGGAACAGACATCGCAGGAGGCTAATCCCTCTTAAAAACAGGCCACAAGGCCTACACCAAGATGATGAAGAAGAGGAAGAAGAATGATAATCTCTGGAAGCGAGGATTGTTATCAAAGTCACCAATAGATCAGAGAGTGGATGGATTTGGGAGAGACTTTGATTGTTATTTGACCTTTATTCTTTTCTCGTATCGTCAATTTCTGCTCACAAATGGTCCTGCAAAATAATTTTTAAAATTAAAATTAAAACTTCCAACTTTTTTAATCCAAACTTGTTATTTAGTAGTTTTCTCATGTCGCTCACTCCTTTCAAGAACATCATAAATAAAAAAAAAGATTTTTCAGCAGAACGTTTTTAAAGTTTAAAAATTTAATCAAATGTTAAATTAAAAATAAATATCAAGCCACTTATTGAACTTTTACTGTGCAACAGATCTTTTTAGATAAAACATAAAGGTTTTTTCTCCATTTGAAAAATATTTAGTTTAAAAAAAACAATTAAACAATACCTTTTCTTCAAAATGCAAAAACAACAATTTTTGCCCTGTAGCGGGTAAATATTAAGTTAAAAATATGTCTCTTTTGCTGGGATATAGTACATTATCTGGGCATTCCGAAAACATGCACAACTGAAAATTGATGATTTTTGATTTATGACGTTCTTGAAATGAGTGAGCGATGTCTGTATATTTATATTAAACAGATATGAGAAAATTGAGAAAAATTTGTTATTTAGTGGGTGTTTTTTTTTTAATGTTCTGTAGTGAGTGTTATAAAAAACGCTTTTTTATTTTGTAGTTCTTTGGGTCTGATAATGTCAGGTAGATGTTATTTAGGATTGTGTTTTATTTTATAGTATTTCTGTAGTTGGTGTTATATAAAAGGCTAGTTTGCTTTGTAGTTGTTTGGGTCTGATAATTTTTAAAATTTTTAATTTTTAAATTTTATTTGGGTTAACAACAGCAACATATGTAAAACAAAACAATTAAAAGATATACATTAAACAAGCCAATTAAAGTTAACCACAGAAACATAAAGATAAGTACAATGTAGATGTTGTCCGCCTCCATGGTGTAGTGGTTAGCGCGCTAGGCTACCATGCTGGAGGTTCCGGGTTCGATTCCCAAGTGGGTCAAAATAAATTTTAGTGATTTTTCAGTCTAATATTTATTTAATATGACCATGGACTGGTACCTGAAGCGGAAGGCTGATCACCTTTCCTTCGTGTATTTAACGATCAAGATGACACTGCTTCTATACGATGCAGTGCCCTATGCACCATTGTGGTGCGGATAAGGGTTAGAAGAAGATGTTGGGCAATTGTAGTTTTAGATTGTATGTGTTATTTGTGCAGTTCATGTTCTATAAAGAGCAAGTTTGGTTTGCAGTCGTTTCGATCTGTAATGGTACTTTGATCTCTTATTCCTTATAACTGATGCATTTAACGAAGTATTTGGTTCAATATTGTTTTGTAACCTAGATAAATAGTATTGAAAAAGTGTACTTATGTGTATAAATTAAATGCGTTAGGGTATTTTTCAATTGATCAGATAAGTTATTGAGCACCCTTTGATAAAATTTTGCATTTCACAATAAAGTTTTAATCACAAGTACAAAAATATTATATGTACCAATACTAAAAAATATCCCGCCAAAGCTTGGCTTGTGTGTGGGTATACATTTTATTTTAGAAACTTAAATGGAGGGTACTGGAAGAATATGATAGATGTCAAAAATATAAATAGAATATTGCTTGACAGATATTATTCAATTATTAAAATATAACTTTGTTTTAAAATCATTAAAAATATTTTATTATAACTTAATTAAAATGTCTACCGGTTTCGAAGCTAACCGCTTCTTTTTCAAGACTGATGAATTATGTACTGATATTTTAATCAGCTCTTGAATGTTTTTCGCAGATACTTTGTGGCACATTTTATAAACTTATTATACACATTTTATAAGTTATTTGGAGTTGCTAAGCAATACACTATAAAAATAACATTTAAGATTTGTTACGGAGTGTGTGGAAGTTTTTGGTAAGGGAATGTAATTAAATATGAGTATTTTAATGTTTTTAATGTTTTAGAATTTAATGAACCCTGATGATGACAAGGTTTTTGTCAAAAGGTAGGTTAAAGTGTACTAATAATAAAAAAGTGGTTAAAACAATGTTGTTTAATTTTATAAAGTTTATATTAATCAGTCTTGAAAAAGAAGCGGTTTACTTCGAAACTGGTAAACATTTTAATTAACTTATAATAGAATACTTATAGTGGTTAAAATGGAAAATTACAAAGTTATTGCTTAAAATATAAGTAATGGTCTTATTCAAGTCAATTTTCCATGAAATAACACAATATAGCATAAAATAGACTTACGGATTGAAATAAACAACGACAATGCCTTTATCTGGCCTTAAGAAAGCCACACAGTTTAATTCTCCAACCCTGTTTTTTACTTCCACCTTTTTAGATCCTCTCGGTATAAATTTGCTCAAATGTCCGAAGGCGTAGAATACTGGCTGCTTCAAAAACTCATCCTCATCAGGTATGGCTATAATAGGAGCGTCTGAGTAATATTTCAACCAATTTGGTCCTCCGTGTAAATTTAAAACCATATTCCAGTCTATCCACCCAACGAACCCAAGGTTAAGATTCTGAAAAGAAAGAAAACTTCTTTCTAAAATATATAAACATGAGCATTCTGTGTATGGATAAGCATACAATTCCATAGATTTTCCAACTCAACATTGAAATACAAATAGATGTGCCACTAAAATATCTTCCTTTTTGTCAGCTAGACACCTTAGAGAAGATGTCTAAGAAGCACGGCCGAAGGAAATGTAAGGATATGGTATTCCTATATCCAGCAGTGGAAAACAGAAGGCTAAAGAGAATTATTCACTCCACGGATGATATGTCAATATTATAGGAGTCTTAACTTGATATGAAACATCTATCATTCATTTAAGTATTAAAGAAGATAGAAGTCTGAGCATCTTTACAGACGTATGACATTCGCCAATTCTACCCATTATTGACAACCACACCACTAAAATTGAAATCTCACCAACAGATGTCTCTAGTGAAGTTCTAGTTATTCAAGAACAATGTTTCAAAATTGGTTCATTTATATAAGAATTTGAGTGGTGTGGTTGTCAATAATGGGTAGAATTGGTAAATGTTACATGTCGCTCACTCCATTCAACAACATCACATATCAAAAAACTTGATTTTTCAGGAGATCGTTTTAATGTTTAAAAATATAATCAAATATATTAAAAATAAATATCAAGCCACTTTTTGAACTTTTTACTGTGCAACAGATCTTTTTAGGTAAAACCTGAATGTTTTTTCTCCACTTAAAAAATATTTAGTTAATTAAAAAAAATAATTAAACAATACCTTTTCTTTAAAATGCCAAAACAACACTTTCTGCCCTGTAGTGGGTAAATATTAAGTTAAAAATATGGCGCTTTTGCTGGGATATAGAACATTTTCTGGGCATTCCAAAAACATGCACGACTGAAAATTGACAATTTTTGTAACAATCTCATGAAAAATCAAGTTTTTTGATATATGACGTTGTTGAAAGGAGTGAGCGATATGTTTGATCAACGTGAGCATTCTTTTAACAAAAAATACATATCTTACCTCAAATATGCCTCTAAGATATTGTACAGTTCGCATCCAATTTCCAAGTGCCACTTTTTCTTTTACTAGTTGCAGACCTTAAAACAACAATTGAACAATATTAAATCTTATAACTTGAAAAAGACTGTTATAAAATCACTACAAATGATATTATAACTTGATTATAATGTGGAACTGTTTTGAAGCAGACAGCTTCTTCTTTAAGTCTTGAGGAAGATGCTAAATGATGCCGTAGTACCCAATGAACTACATATTTTCATTACAGAGAAATATCAAATTAGAATAAGAGAACATCGCCGTGGACTAACAAGTAATTATTTTTCAGAATTTGCAAATCATATCATGGAAACTAACCACTCATTTGACTCTCATACACTTAAATTATTACACTCTGTTACAAATAAAGGTCAAATTATGAATAATTTAGAAAATTTAGAAATACGTAAAAATTTTAATTCAGATAAAACGTTAATTAATAATTTATTATTAGATTAAAACCAATATTTTTAGCTTTTCCACTTTTTTATTTGACCAGCGACCGGGTTTCGTCGTTACCGACATCATCAGACTGGTGAGAGGCTTTACAAATTTGTATGTTATATATAAAAGAAGGCAGGAGTTGATAACCATGATTTGATATAATTTTATGAGAAATTAATTTAATTTTAGTGAATTTAAGTATTGTATGATATTTTAAATATTTTTTTTATAAAGGTTTTTTGTATTGAAAGCACGATTTTATATAAAGTTAAAATAGATTTGTATTTTTTGTAAATGAATTTAAATTATGTAACGAGGTATCAGGAAATGCTGGTTGACGGCTCCTTCCACTAAGCTGTGGTTGTCCGGGGGTTAATTAATAATATACTGTTTCAAAATACGTCACCATTATTATCAATGTTTCCTCTTACAAAAAATCTTGTTCCTAAACCCCCCCCTCCCTTCCCTATATTTATTAACCTATATGTACCCCATAGTTTTTGTCCGCCTCCGTAGTGTAATGGTCAGCACGCTCGGCTACCGTTCTGGAGGACCCGGGTTCGATTCCCAGGGGGGGTAAGAATAAATATAAGTGATTTTTTCACTGTAATATTTATTCAATATTACCCTGGACTGGTACTTGAAGCGGAGGGCTGATCACCTTTCCTTCATGTGTAAACGATCAAGATAACACTGCGTTTATATGACGCAGTGCCCTATGCACCATTGGGGTACGGATAAGGGTTTTATTATTTTATTATTATTATATGTACCCCAAAATATATTTTTTGATTGTTAGTTTAAATTTGATCAGAAGATGAAAACATCTGTAAGTTTTCGAAACTAGTCGTATATATAAATGAAACTCATTAAAGTTGTATATTCAAGTGTTTGATTTTAATAAAATAATCATGTCATTCCACAAAGTTAATGCCGAATCAATAAATAATATCAAATTCCACATCTACTTCGTGGATTACAATCTTTCCAGATTTTCAGATTTTTTTCTTGTATGCAAAAGTCGTTTATGTGACAAATTGTTTTGAAAATCTGTTGTTATTGATAGTATATTGTAAGTGATGATTTTTATCATTGTATTCTTAATCGTTATTGTACATATTGTATACAGGAGAAAATGACCAAGTGCATTTTTACCTTAATACCTTAATTAATATCTTACTAACTTAATATTGCCCTGAAGAAATCCCAAAGCGATTTTGAACTTGGAAGTATAATATATTGACTTGGTAAAAATGACTAACTGCATTGATGTTTATTTTCTTGCCAAGCAAAAGGGCCCCTCCTGAACGTTTTGCGTTTTGTTAGTTGGTCACTTTCTCCTGTACGACTACGATATGTTATATAAAGGATGGTTATTATTGTTAGTATGGTATTATAGAAAAAAAGTTTACATAAATCCTGTATTGATAATTTGTTGTATGGGAAATTTTCATCAGTTTTAACAACCTAAGTTTTACTTAAGTATACTTTCAAATTAACAATATAAAACTTTAAAATGGAATACGCAATCTAAAAACATTATATTCCAACTCAACTTTATAAGGATTTTTTTAACACTTAAAAACGTGATCCTTACTAACCAAACAAAAAAAAAGCAGCAAAGAAACTTTGAACTAATTTTCAGGGGGTGTGAACCCACTCTTGCTTAATGTGAATAACCTCTTCTTCAACCGTGGCTCCGCGTATTTTTATTTTTATTTTCAATGGTTTTAATAGGTCTTAATAAAAAAAAAGCATTGGTGCTATTTTTACCTACACACGCCTCGGTCCCAATCATGTATTTTGTGGGTAGTAACTTTCGCGTATATTCTACCGCAATAGGATGTATCCACCAATCGGTGTACCAATGAATCGCAATGCCATCTATATACTCCATAGCTTCCTCATTCAATGACATCTGGGAAGAAAAATACCATGATGTATGAAAGACAACAATATTCTATAGTTAAAATATTATTTTTCTCACTTTAATCTATTATAAATCACTTTAATTTATTATAATTTAATTAAAATCACGTAAATCTATTATAATTTAATTATATTGTTCACAGGTTTCGAAGCTAACCGAAAGTTTTTAAGACAGATGGACTGAAAACTATTTTTTCGTGGAATTTATAACAAAGCCAACATGTCTGATATGCAATGATTCTGTTTCTATCTTGAAAAAGTAAAACATTAATCGGCAATACGAGGCTAAACATGCAAATAAGTTTGAAAAGTACCTGATAAATATGTTTATATATTATATATATATATATATATATATATATATATATATATATATATATATATATATATATATATATATATATATATATATATATATATATATATATATATATATATATATATATATATATATATATAACGTGGTAATATTTTCCTTTTGAAAATTAAGTGTAAATAATATGTAAAGTGGGTGTATAATAATAAAATAAACAATGTGTTGCTTTGTAATTAAAGAAACGACAATAAAAGTTTATTCTTAATTAATCTTTATAATAATTTTTATATCTATCTATCTATCTATCTGATTCTGACAGTTAATAATATTATCGGAAGTCTTTTGTTTTCTTCTGAGCGACGCATGCGGCATCTGGTGGTAGAACTGTTTTATGTAGGTACTTTTTGTAAGTACTTAATAAAATGTATAGGTAGGTACCTAGGTATTTTATTACATCTCCCCCCTTGGGGATGAAAATTCATGGTAAAATTTTCACTCGTCCTCCGGATCATCTTCTTGTAGTGAAGGGACTGGTATAAGTTTAGTGATATGATAAAGTTTTTTTTCTTTTCTTTCTTTCTTTTTTCCTTCTTTTTTTTTCTTTCTTTTTTTTCTTTCTTTTTTTTTCTTTTTTTCCGTTCTCTTTTTTATTTTTTTTTTCTTTCTTTCTCTTTTTTTCTTTTTTTCCGTTCTTTTTTTTTCTTTCTTTTTTTTTGTATTTTTTTTTCTTGACCCTTTTAAAGTAGACACAGTTTTTCTCAATCCATTTGTTTTTTTCTTTTGAATTCCTTCATTTTTATTCAGATCTCTTAAAGTATCTTCTAATATAACCAAATGTACAACTTTTAATTGTTCATCTGCATTTTTATTCGATTCTAAAACTGGATTCCGGCTTAGACAATCTACTTCTAAATTCTTCTTTCCTGGAGTATATTTTATTTCATCTTTCGTAGAAGTTTTTTCTACTTTATTATTATTTTCATTCTTCAAGCACTGTTTCTGTGTTATTTGTATGTCTTCATTTTTATTCTGATCTTTGAAAATATCTTCTAATTTAACCAAATTAACAACTTTTAATTGTTCATCTGCATTTTCCTTCGATTCTAATACTGGATTCCTTTTTAGACAATCTGTTTCTAAATTCTTCTTTTCTGCAGTATATTTTATTTTATATTTTGTAGTATTTTTTTCTACTTTATTTTTATTTTCATTCTTCAAGCACTGTTTCTGTGTTATTTGTATGTCTTCATTTTTATTCTGATCTTTTAAAATATCTTCTAATTTAACCAAATTTACAACTTTTAATTGTTCATTTGCATTTTCCTTCGATTCTAATACTGGATTCCTGCTCACACAATCTGCTTCGAAATTCTTCTTTTCTGGAGTATATTTTATTTTATATTTTGTAGAAATTTTTTTCACATGATTTTTATTTTTAATTTTATCACTAGTTCTTAAATTTCCACGTCTTCTTTGATTATCTTCTAATCGTTTTCTTTGATCATCTTCTAATTTTTCTCTCTCACTCCGAACATATTGTAGTAATTGTTTTAATACATCTAATGTTTCATAATCCATTTCCAATTATCAAAATTGTCGTTTTATAACGTGGTAATATTTTCCTTTTGAAAATTAAGTGTAAATAATATGTAAAGTGGGTGTATAATAATAAAATAAACAATGTGTTGCTTTGTAATTAAAGAAACGACAATAAAAGTTTATTCTTAATTAATCTTTATAATAATTTTTATATCTATCTATCTATCTATCTGATTCTGACAGTTAATAATATTATCGGAAGTCTTTTGTTTTCTTCTGAGCGACGCATGCGGCATCTGGTGGTAGAACTGTTTTATGTAGGTACTTTTTGTAAGTACTTAATAAAATGTATAGGTAGGTACCTAGGTATTTTATTACATATATATATATATATATATATATATATATATATATATATATATATATATATATATATATATACATATATATATATATACATATATATATTCCATATTTACCAACTTCATCCACCATGGAAGAGTCAGTCTCAGATCATCCAGAGCTAGTATATGGAGATGTGAAAACTCGGAGCTGTTCCTGATTGTAGGTCCAAAGTTTTGAGCTATCCATTTGGCCTGCAATGTTTAAAAACGCATTAGGTACATATGTCTACGGCTACTTTTCCATGTAACGCGGTGAAACGGCGTTCCAGCACCTTATAGACTTGTATGACTAGATGTATGGATGTGAAGCAGGCGAGGAGTGTATGTCAGGACAGAGGAGTGTGGCGTTCCATCCTTTCTGCTTACCCCCTACATATTTTTACACTGTCAAATGTATAGCCAGTTTATATTCGAGCCTGACACAGTGAAACACGGATTATTCCATATTTTTTTGTCATCGGAATAATGTTGGGTATTAATTCTACGAGGTTGAAGGTGTTTGATTGAAAGTTCATTATTAAGCTTTCGAAATGACCACCCTAGAATCCTATCTTTAATATTCATAATCTAAAGGTGGCGACTGACCGGAGCATTTCGTCGTAACATAACGTCGTGACATCGCTCGCGGCGAGCATCAGCGAGCATCCGAAACTATGGATGGAGCGCTCGGCTCGGTGTACTGACTGCCTGAATGCTCACATCGTAACGTGTTACGTTACAACGAAATGCTCTGGTCAGTCTCCACCTTTATACTACGGAGGCGGACGAATGGTTATTAAAAATGTACCAACCTGTTCCGTGGGAAACCACCCTAGAGAATTTATATGTACTACAGGTCTGATTCCTATTACAGGCTCGTTTCCAGTACTCAGTCCCCAAATGTTAATTCCATTCTTTTTGTATTCCTGAAGGAATCTGCAAAATAGAATCAGTTTCAAGATGGTTATGAAATGTGGAAAAACTTGGTAACTGTGGTGAGGGGAAAATGGATCCCTCATATTACAAGAAAAAAAAAAATGGGATGGGTTCATAAATAAATAGATGCTTGTAAAATTAATAAACTTTGTTTTAACCACTTTTTAATTCATACAATTTAACTTACCGGTTTCCACAAGAACCTTATGATCATCAGGGTTTCAAAAACATTAAAATACTCTCACCAAAAACTTCCACTCACTCCGTAAAAAATCCTAAATGTTATTTTTAGGATTTAGTATTTTGTAACATTTAGGATTGTTTATAGAGTGTGTGGAAGTTTTTGGTGAGAGTATTTTAATGTTTTTAAAACCCTGATGATGACAAGGTTCTTGTCAAAATCGGTAGCTTAAATTGTATTAATAAAAAAGTGGTTAAAACAAAGTCGATTAATTTTATAAAGTTTATAAAATGTGTCACAAAGTATTCAAGAAATGAATGTTTGATTAATTTTTGACAGCTGTTTTGCTTGCACGTGTTTTGGCTCGTCTTGGATTTTTGCCTATGTATAGAATAGTCTTCTTCCTGGCTGCATCCCAAGTTATCGTCTTAGACTGCTGGGGTCAGCTCACCTCGTCCTCAGGTTGTAGGTCCTTCTGTCATGGACAACGTCACCTAGGAACTATCTTCTCTCTTTCCAGCACCAATGAATTTTTGGTCTTCCTCTAGATATCTAGGTCCAATTATCTTCTCTTTTTGCAGCATCGTCTTCTTTGCAACATTGTCTTAGAACTATCTTCTCTCTTTGCAGCATCGTCTTCTTTGCAACGTTGTCTTAGAACTATCTTCTCTCTTTGCAGCATCCATGAATTTTTGGTCTTCCTCTTGATATCTTTTTAAGAAGATCCATTTCTATAGCCTGATTTACGACACGGGTTTTCCGTGTCCTATATGCCCATACTATCTCAATTTTCTTTCCTCTACCTTCTGTTTTATGTTTGTTACTCTCAGGCTTCAACGAATGAGTGAACTCTTTATTTTGTCTCTAAGGGACACTCCCGCTGACCATCTAAGCATTCGCACTTCAGCAGATTCTAGTTGCCTAGAGATGGTGCTATACATCGTCCAGCATTCGGAGGCGTATAGTATAGTCATACCAATGAAAGCCCATCCAATGATGGGCATTCGTTGGTCAATACATTATAATATGTTCAAGATATGAAAGTCCTTACTTGATATGGTAGTCAGCATAGGTTTGCCAGTACTTTTTTTTCAATATTCCCGCTTCGTTAATGGCTTTGCTGGTCTGCATCCAAAGTGGAGGAGACCACACTGACCCTATGACTTGCAACTCATCGGTAGTCAACTCTTGTGCTCTTTTCATGAGTGGTATCTGAAAAGTCATGTCATAACAAAATAAACATTAGTTTTATATAAACTACATTTTATTTTATTTAAGTTTATCTTCGAGATTCCAAAATGTAATACCAAACAATTTCAACAAGACCGATGTCTTGAAAAAGAAGTGGTTAGCTTTAAAACCGGTAGACATTATAATTAAGTTGTTATAAAATATTTATAGTGATTTTAAAACAAAGTTATATTTTAATCATATCACATATTTGAATTTTAAGTTTATCTTCGAGATTCCAAAATGATTTTACAACTCCAAATGTAATACTAAATAATTTATTACAAAATTTTAAATAAAAAAGGAATTAAATACTTCAATAAACTCCCTAAAGACAAAAAAAAATAGAAGATATCAAAATTCTTTGGAAAAAATTAATGCCCATTACATGTAAATCTTAAAAAAATATGTAAAAGAAAGGAAAAAGACTATTATGCCATTAATCAAATAAAACAATAATCCTTGAGTGTAAGTCCCTCTCCAAGCACAAGAGCTCAGTCTCTTTTTTGGAGAGGCACAGCTAAACTAAAATTATAAATTTGCCATATGTATATGTAAATGTATGGAAATTGTATCAAATTGTATTAAAAAAATGTAACTGTATTAAATAAATAAAAAAGTTTATTAATTTTTGACATTTCAACGTAGATGAAGAAGAATATGGATGTCTGAGCATTTACGGGGCTAATTCAGTGAAATTCTAGTGATTCAAGCACTATGTTTCGAGTTTAAACAATATATATATATATATATATATATATATATAGAAGTTCCAAGAATTTGAGTAGTGTGGTTGTCAATCATGGGTAGTATTCGTGAATGTTACATGAAAGTCTAGGCATTGAGATGTCAAAAAAACTATAAAAAATAGGTCCTATAATTGGAGATAATCCACATTAGTGAACAAGTATTGGAACACACTCAAAATGTTGATGAAACTTTAATGATTTTTTTATCATTTTATTCAAATTGATTTTTTAAGGAAACTATTGTCAAACATGAGTTTACCGTATAAAAAAAAAAACAAAAACAAAAAACTCAATTAACGACATTGTCTCACGGAGTAATGGGTTTTTCGTTTCCAATATTTTTTGTGCTTTTTCCATTGTTAAAAAATGAACCAACGTAATAGGTAGTAATTACATAATTTTTACGACCGCAATATCTTCCCATTGACGTATACCGCATGCATCATGAAATGATCGATTCTATTACGCAAAGGTTACATCAGTTAAGCAAATAAAAACATTACTTACTTTAAATTTGAAATCCTCCATTTCGAGGGCGAAGTTTGTAAGGTTCACGTCATCAGCTGGTTCCATATTGTAAGCGTATATCCGCGTAGAGTAATCTGTACCACCTATGGGTACCCTGCCCATATTGTACTCTATACCTTTCTCGCTAAAATATGACCTGGAATATTATTAAACAATATGTAATCATAGAAGAGTGTAAAATTATGCATTGAATCAGCCTCCGAGGTATTTTGATTTATTTAAAGTTCATGTACAGAAAATAAATAAGTACATTGGAAGGCTTATTGCTAAAAAGAAATATCTTCCAACTAACCAAAAACAGACTAGTGATATTGGTCAAAACGTTTGATACCCTATATAACTTTTTGCAATCAGAGGGTAGATAGTACATAAACATAAAAAAAACATAAATTACAAATTGATTATAATAAGGAAGGCAAAGGAAAAAGGGAGTTTAGGGAAGGAGGTAGAGGGAAAAATTAGGGGAGGAGTTTTGATGGACAGTTAGGAATCTAATGATAGATAGTAATGTCTCAGACGTTTCTTAAAAGTGATTGGAGAAGATGCATTTTTAACAAGGTCTAACCGCTTGGACAGAGAAGGAATTACTAAATAATGATGTGCTATGGAGAGAAATGGAAAGTGTTCTTTCTTTAGAAGAACCAAGTGATAAGCCATGATCTGAGAGGTATCTGAAAAGAATGTTTTGAAAATGATATTTTCTGGCGTTTCTCATGTATGTGATTATAATCCAGGATTCCGACCTCACATACTAATAAAAGAGTTTCTGCTCAATACAGAGCTTCTTTTCATCTCACCAAAAGATATCTCTAGTGAAGTTCTAGTGATTCAAGAACAATGTTTCAAAATTGGTTCATATATATAGAACTTTCAAGAATTTGAGTAGTGTGATTGTCAATAATGAGTAGAATTGGTGAATGTTACACGTGTGTAAAGTGATCACTTAAACTAGTCTATGACGGTCGTCAGCCCCGTAAAAGCCCAGAATTCCATATTCTTCTTTATCTTTAATGAGATGTCAAAAAATAATATAAATTTCCTTATGTTTCTTAAATGGCAAATTCTGATGCTTCAATAACTATGAATAAAATGTTTTTTCTTCTATTGCTTCTGGTTTTATGAGATTTTTTAAATGTTCCCTTTTTTTGTTTCACCCTATATTATTGGATTTAATGCCTTATGGGTAAAAGCACGATTTTGGTGATGAGTTTTGAACCCGATCGTGTCATTTTTCAATGTTTAATTAGCTTTACCTGAGTAGATTTTCCTGCGTTTCTTCACTCAACATCTTTACATTAATGCCGGCCGCGTCAGTGAAAGAACCACCAAACCCTCTCATTGTCTGAAAAGTGTTTGCTCTGTTTATTTCAATAACTGCGGAATCTAAAAACAATGGTCTCGTATTAATAAACATCGTAACATATTACCAAGTATCTGATTCCTAATTTTCTTATTGATTACCAAGTTCCATTGTATTACAAAATTTTAAAGTTCACACTTTTGATAAGCAGTTACTATTATTTAATTTGTCCGCCTCCGTAGTGTAATGGTCAGCACGCTCGGCTACCGTTCTGGAGGTCCCGGGTTCGATTCCCAAGGGGGGTAAAATAAATATAAGTGATTTTTTTCACTGTCATATTTATTCAATATTACCCTGGACTGGTATATGGTTATATGACTTCTATTCGATCTTTCTCTTCCTCTTTTGTGTTATACTTATTTACTTCTCTTTGCATTATGTTACACTAGAGACCCTGTCTTCCCTTCTGTCCACCTAACGTCTCAAACTCTGGCAATCTTTAGATTATAACAATAATATTTAATCAAAAAAATAATTGAGGTAATTACTGGTGATGTCGAAAGCATTAGTGGTCCACTTCAAGAAATCTGATAAGAAACCGTTAGATGCAGGGGGTTCTATTATTCCGGTTCTTTTGTCGAAACGTAAGCCATCCTGTAATGGGAAAGAGATTCGATTCAATATATTTAGTCAGATGAAATAGATAGAGAAGTAGTACGATGTGGAAAGAATAAAATCACGAGGAAGAGTTTCAGCTAGATAAGGGACACCATAAAGAGTGCCACAGGACTCTTGGGAGGAAGTCACATTCGCCAAGATGAGAGATACTATCAAAAATACCAAGACACCCTCAGGAGGCACAAATGCTATCCATCTGAGAGCCCTTTAGAGGAGGAGAGGCAAACAAGGAGCAAGAACACATAAAGATTATCTTGCCTTACCTCGCTAGAAACGTAAAGAACGTAGTTTCCTGGAGACAGTGGAACCACTCGGGATACCTCATCACAGTAGGTGGCGTTACAGACACATACAATGGAAGAACACATAAAGATTATCTTACCTCACTAGAAACGTAAAGAACGTAGTTTCCTGGAGACAGTGGAACCACTCGGGATACCTCTTCACAGTAGATGGCGTTACAGACACAGACAATGGAAGAACACATAAAGATTATCTTACCTCACTAGAAACGTAAAGAACGTAGTTTCCTGGAGACAGTGGAACCACTCGGGATACCTCATCACAGTAGGTGGCGTTACAGACACAGACAATGGAAGAACACATAAAGATTATCTTACCTCACTAGAAACGTAAAGAACGTAGTTTCCTGGAGACAGTGGAACCACTTGGGATACCTCATCACAGTAGGTGGCGTTACAGACACAGACAATGGAAGAACATATAAAGATTATCTTACCTCACTAGAAACGTAAAGAACGTAGTTTCCTGGAGACAGTGGAACCACTCGGGATACCTCATCACAGTAGGTGGCGTTACAGACACATACAATGGAAGAACACATAAAGATTATCTTACCTCACTAGAAACGTAAAGAACGTAGTTTCCTGGAGACAGTGGAACCACTCGGGATACCTCATCACAGTAGGTGGCGTTACAGACACAGACAATGGAGGAATGATTGTACCTTCTTGGTATGCACGGTTTATCTTGAGCTAAAATTCAAATAAAATATATCGGACTGCTTTGTGCCATGGTATTTTACCAGCCGATGAAATGGAAATACCCATGGAAACAAATAAGCCATGGAAATACCCTATTTCTATCTTGAAAGTAATATTTAATTTTTTAAATTAATGTTTTACTTAGTAAATACCACTATTGGTACCAATAGTTGTATTTACTAGGTAAAACATTAATTAAAAATGGATAGGTTTTACCACAAAGTGACTGCCGAATCAATTGATGAAATAATATTATTTTGTTGAACTTTATAAAATAAAACAACTTTGTAAAAAATATTTTTCTCCAACTGATATGGACTAGAACATTCGTCATCATCAGGGTTAAACATGTATATGGTATTACACAAAACAAACGATGAATGATAAGAAGAGTGTTAAAAACAATGTGTCCAAAAAATGTGGTACAAAGTATCAGCGAAAAACATTCAAGAAAGTATAATATTATATTTGAAACTAAAACAAATTGTAAACGTACCATTGATTTTGAAGACATTGTATAAAAGGAGAGTTATCCATAGCAAGGCTATAAAATCCATTTGAGTTGGTCCAATGTTCGAAGACGACTACACCAGGATAAATAACTAAATAAATGTGAATTAGTAGGTGTATTAATTGAGTAAGTTAGTATATAAATGTCTCTCCAAGTTTATAAAAGTGGTATTATGAGTATTTCATAACCATACCAAAAAGTTATCAATGTTTTAATGTCCAAAATATATGTCGCCTACTTTCAAAATCTGCCAGATCCATGTAAGTTGATTTTACAAAAAAATGCAAAATTCTCCGGGTAACATTTATGTTTCAAAGATTTGTCTATTATTATTTAGATTAAATATAATGATAAAGTTAATTTTCCCATTTTATTGATTTTTTTTTCACTTATTAAAAAAGACACAAACTGATATGAACATCACCTTAATTTTTGACCTGTCCCCGCTCTCTGATTGGCCGATATGGGTCAGAAGGCAAGTTTCATGAATTTAGCGGAATTGGAAATACAATACTGTTTTTAAGTATATTTTAGCAGGGTTTTCAAGTATATAAATATTTTAAACAATAAAACCCACAATTGGCATTCCGATAGAGAATTTATTTTAAAATCTTATAAAATTGGATCTGGTGGATTTTGAAATTAGGCGACACATATCGCTCACTCCTTTCAAGAACGTCATAAATAAAAAAAACTTGATTTTTCAGGAGAACGTTTTTAAAGTTAAAAATATAACACAATATATTAAAAATAAATATCAAGCCGCGTATTGAACTTTTTACTGTGCAACAGATCTTTTTAGGTAAAACCTGAAGGTTTTTTCTCCATTTGAAAAATATTTAGTTTATTAAAAAAAAAATTAAACAATACTTTTTTTTCAAAACGCAAAAAAAACATTTTCTGCCCTGTAGCGGGTAAATATTAATTAAAAAATATGCCTCTTTTGCACAATATATATCAAGCCACTTATTGAACTTTTTACTGTGCAACAGATCTTTTTAGGTAAAACCTGATGGTTTTTTCGCCATTTGAAAAATATTTAGTTTATTTAAAAAAATAATTAAACAATACCTTTTTTTCAAAATGCAAAAACAACATTTTCGGCCCTGTAGCGGGCAAATATTGAGTTAAAAATATGCCTCTTTATGTTTTGAATATTGAAAGCATTAACTTTGTGGATCATATTGATATATTATTTCGAGAAATAAAAATACTTTGTGTTCTGATCCACTCACATTTGTGAATGTGAGTGTATCAGAACACAAAGTATTTTTATTTCTCGAAATAATATATATGCCTCCTTTGCTGGGATAAAGTACATTTTCTAGACATTCCCAAAACATGCACAACTGAAAATTGACAATTTTTGATTTATGACGTTCTGGAAAGGAGTGAGCGATATAATACATTCATTTACTAATATACAAATTAGACTGCGCTTTGCGTTATTTCACTTCGTTTTTTTTTCGAAGTTGCGTCGTTACTGAATTAAGACTCATTTTTGCTGTGCGTCGTTGTTTTTTTATTATTATTATTTAGAGAATATTTTTTTTTAATTTTCTGAAAGGAACTTTCTTACTACAACGCAAATCGAGTCTTAGTGTATATAAATATTATTGCCCTATAAATATTTATATATTCTAATTTATGTTCATAATCTTGTTTTTTTTGCTTGTGATGTTATTTTACGTATAAAATATTTAAAATCCAAGATCATTTGGCCAATCAACAAAAAATATCAATGAGAATTTATTTTCATATTTTTTTTGACATCTTATCAAAGATGAAGAAGAATATGGAAGTCTGGGCATTTACGGGGCTGACGACCGTCATAGGCCGGTTTAAGTGATCACTTTACACACGTTTAACATTCACCAATTCTACCCATTATTGACAACCACACTAATCAATTCTTGGAAGCTCTATTCAATTTGAACCAATTTAGAAACCTTGTTCTTGAATCACTACAACTTCACTAGAGACATCTATTGGTGAGATGAAAAGAAGCTTTTTAATGAGCAGAAACTCTCTTATTAGTATGTGAGGTCCAAATCCTGAATTATAATCACACACATTCTCTTTGGCCTCTTCTCTCTAATAAATAAAATTTCTTGTGGAGACTGCAATAAAAAAAAATGGCCAAACTGTGAGAAACTTAAAATAAGGAATCAAAGAACATGGTCCATGGTCTTACTAGTAATCATTTTTCTGGGTTCGCGAATCACTTAATGGAAACTAACTACTCATTTGACTCACACACACTCAAATAAATACACTCAGTCACATACAAAGGGCAACTCATGAACATTTTAGAAAATTTAATAATACTTAAAAAAATCAAACTGATATAACATTAATTTATAATATTTCTTCTTCTGCTTCTTCTGCTTGGTGTAGGCCTTGTGCCCTGTTTTTAATGTTGATTCCCAGCTGTCAATCCATCTCTTTGGTGGTCTGCCTGGGAGTCATCTACCTTGGGGTAAACCGTGCAGTGCAATCTGAGGGAGTCTGGATTTAAAATAATAATGAAATTTTGTGACATTGATATTTTTTGTTGATTGGATAAGTTAGTATACATCATTATTCATTAAAATAAGTATACATTATGTGCATAATCTTTTTTTCTTTTTTGCGTATGACATTATACGATAATATTTTACATTTTACGATCCAAAAAGTTATGGCGAATCATCAAAAAATATAATGTCACAAAATTTCATACATATTATATATATATATATATATATATATATATATATATATATATATATATATATATATATATATATATATATATATATATATATTTATATATATATATTTATATATATATATATATATGTAAATATATATATATATATATATATATATATATATATATATATATATATATATATATATATATATATATATATATATATATATATATATATATATATATATATATATATATATATATATATATATATATATATATATATATATATATATATATATATATATATATATATATATATATATATATATTTATATATATATATATATACATATATATATATATATATATATACATATATATATATATATATATATATATATATATATATATATATATATATATATATATATATATATATATATATATATATTTTTTAAACTTTAAAAACGTTCTCCTGAAAAATCAAGTATTTTGATTTATGACGTTCTTGAAAGGAATGAGCGACATGTAAACTGTTTTAATATGTACAAAACGATCTCCTGAAAAATCTAGTTTTTGATATGTGACGTTCTTGAAAGGAGTGAGCGATATAAATTCACGATTATCAACATTTCATCTACGAGAATGGCGCTAAATAAGTTATTTACGATTTAAATATAAAAATAAAACACATGTTTAAACCACATTTGAGTTTATTTATGTAAACACGACTAGTTTCGAGAACTACAGATGTTCTCACCATACAAACTTAAAATACAAACTTATGCTTATTTGGTTAGATCTCGTCGATAGTTTTTGATTTAGCTTGATACGAAATTCCTTCTACGAAAGTCTTTCTTCATAAATCACATCGCTTAATAGCATAAACGAGAACATGAGTCCATTTCTCTGTTTACAAACAGTTTAAGTGTGTCTTTATTCTTGTTCACAAAACCAGAGTTGTGAACACTCAAAATGTTATGAATAAAATAACTGTTAAGGTTTTCTCCAAAATAATACATTTCTATTATTTATTGATTCGGCATTAACTTTCTAAACTGCAGCCATCTCAGGATGCCTGAAAAATGCTATATGGAAAAACCCTGAGATGAAGATCGGCAGCAAGATCAAGACATACAAAACTTGTGTCCGACCCATCATGACGTATGGAATCGAAAGTAGAGCAGACACCGCTGCCACAAAAAACGCGCTTAGAGTGTCAGAAATGAAGACTCTGAGAAGCATAACAGGCAAGAGTCTTCGAGATAGATTGAGAAATGCCAAGATCAGGGAAATATGCGAGATCGAAGATGTCGTTAGGTGGGGAAGGCAACGAAGAAGACAATGGTATGTGCATGTGAGGAGAATGGAACCATCCAGACTCCCCCACATCGCATTGTACGGCCAACCCCATGGTAGACGACTCCCGGGCAGACCACCAAAGAGATGGGCCGATAGCTGGGAATCGACGTCGCAGGAGGCTAATCCCTCTTAAAAACAGGCCGTAAGGCCTATAATAAGAAGAAGAAGAAGAAGCATTAACTTTGTGGAATGACATGTTGATTTTTTTTTCAAATTAAACACTTGAATATACTACTTTAAGGGGTTTTATTTATATATACGACTAGTTTCGAAAACTTACAGATGTTTTCATCTTCTGGTACAAATTAAAACTACATATATTTAAATAAAACTCATTAAAGTAGTGTATCAAGTGTTTAATTAAAAAAATAAAACAATACATTTCCATTATAAATGATTTTCAGTAATCTGGAATTCTAGCTTGTAAAATTGTTACGTTTTGGTGCGATTTAATGATTTCATATTGGTTTAACACAGGATTGGTCACAACATTAATTAAGATTATTATAGATAATATACTGTAGTAAAAAGAACAGATTTGCATTTAAAATATTTTTTGTGCACAGTTGGAACTGTAACTTTTTGGTGACGACCTCCACAACTGGTCAAATTATAAGGGACATAAAAAAATTCATATAATGTTTTCATGCGTATCTCAAGTTTGCGAATTTAATCCAAGATTTGGACCTTACATACAAATAGAAAAAGAGTCTTTGCTTAGTAAAAGTTTTCTCTATTCTCCAACATATATGTCGGTAGAGAACTCACATGAACTGTGTCACGAATTTGATCAATATATCTGTGGGTTCCAAAAATTGAGCAGCGTGGTTGTCAATCATGGGTAGAATTGGTGAATGTTACACATGTGTAAAGTGATCACATAAACCAGCATGTGACCGTCTATATTCTTCTTCATCTATATTGAGATATCGAAAAAAGTATGTCGGAATTGTTTGGTAGTTAAAAACAATCTTCTGATGAGTCTAAGAGAACTAGGCATTCATACATTACACCATGCATAGAATATTGTATTTAGCACCTCACTATTTTGAAAAACATCCTTAGTGCATGTCAGGCCATAGCCTTTAGTGCATGTTGTTCAGCAATCCTTAGTGCACGTTGGTCCTCGGGTTGACGATTATTATTTTGTGTACTTATTAGAGTGTGAATAGTGCTTTAGTAGTCACATGTAGTATTATTAGCATGGTGATGTAGTAATTATCCTGACAAAGAGACTGAGTAACTGAGTAAACTGAGTAAAATTAAAATAATTTTAGTAAAAAAAAAGTTTAAAAAAAAACAATGTATATGTGTATTATTATATTATATAATTAAAGAAAACACTTCGTTTTTTACCACTTGAGTTTTATAAATAAAAAAACTCACTCTCATAAATTAAAATTATTACACCTTGTTCCATATAAAGGCCAAATTATGAATTATCTTGAAAATTTAGAAATACAAAAAAACCTGAATTCTAATAATAATTTATTAAATAATATAGTGTTTCAAAATTCTTCGCCATTGCTTTCAATTTTTCCTTTGTTTTCAAACTCCGTTCCTTGACTAACCCCTTCCCCTTACTTTCCCCTCTCCTTATTTATAGAAAAATTTTATATTTTATATTTTAGTTACTATACAGACCTGAATGATGGAAGTTTAACTTCTGAAACATGTAGTCTATAATAAAACTCAAGTGGTAAAAAACGAAGTGTTTTCTTTAATTATTGTAACATGTCTTACCACAAAGTTAATTATATTATAATTATTATCACAACAAAAATAATTATATTATATTATAACAATAATCGCCACCTATCCTAATATTATATTAGGGTAGGTGGTGATACTGACACGACACAGAAATACACAAAAAGAGGTAAATTATAACTCAGTAATATTATACAATCGGTGACAATAATACAATTTTTGTATAGCTTCTTTAGTCTTTTACAGTTTTTATTTTCTCTTTTTTATTACCAATAGATCAGAGAGTGAATGCTTCTTGCAGAAAGTTCAATTGTAATTTTCCCTTTATCTTTTTCTTGTACTGTCAGTTTTTGGTCGATTTCATTACTGTAATAAAAAAAATCAAACATGAAACATAGAATGTATCGCCGTTAATTCCAAATCTATTTTTTTTTTGTTTTTCAAATACTAAAGGGTGACAACTATTTAAATTTAACAAAAAATTTATCATCGAGATTCTCAAACGATTTTTCTATTCCAAAATGCAACACCAAGCAATTTCACCAAAACTTCAAATATTTGGCAATCAAACATTTCAATAAACTCCCTAAAGAAATAAAAAAAATAGATGATAAAAAAATCCTTAAGAAAAAAATTAAAGCTCTATACATTTAAATCTTGAAAAAATATACAAAAAAAAACTATTATATCTTTTATTATATAACATTAAACCACGAGTGTAAGTCCCTTTCCAAGCACAAGAGCACAGACTCTTTTATGGAGAGGCACAGCGAATCGAAATATAAAAGTTCTCCATATGTATAAATGATTCAAATGTATTATGTTATAAATAAAAATGTAAATATATTAAATGAATAAAAAAAAAAATTATATATGCAATCTTTTCGTCCCTAGAAAACATACTTCCCTTAGAGAGATTGCATTTTGACCGCATTATTTTTTTCTATTTAACCAGACTGAGCACAACGCAGCAGACAGCAATGTGTAGCGGGGTACAGCTAGTACAAAAAAGATTAACTTACGGGTTATAATAGATGACGACGATTCCGCCATCTGGTCTCAAGAAAGCCGCAGAATTTAAAGATCCCCCTGTGGTTTTTACTTCAACTCTTTGAGATCCTCTGGGTACAAACTTGGTCACGTGTCCGAAGGCATAGAAAGCTGGCTGCTTCAGGAACTCATCCTCATCAGGCAAGGCTATCATAGGAGCGTCTGAATAGTACTTCATCCAATTTGGTCCTCCGTGTCGATTTAACACCATGTTCCAGTCTATCCACCCCACGTACCAATTATTCAGATTCTTGAGATGAAAATAATGTTAAAAACCTTTTAAATATTTATTTGTTAACTATATATTGATGTCTATATGTCCGTCTCCGTGGTGTAATGGTCAGCGTGTTTAGCTACCGTGCTGGAGGTCCCAGGTTCGATTCCCAGGGGAGGGTGAAAATAAATATTAGTGATTTTACACTGCAATATTTATTTAATATTACCCTGGACTGGTTCCTGAAGCGCAAGAGTGATCACCTTGCCTTCATGTATTCAATTCAATTCAATTCAATTTATTCAATTCAATTTATTCAACAAAAAAATAATATATACATAAACAATATTCATGTATGTAATGATTAAGATAACACTGTGTCAATTCGATGCAGTACCCTATGCACCATTGGGTGCGGATAAGGGTTATAAGTAATTTATCGACGTGCCCTACGTAAAGTGCTCTTACTACATTTTTGTCAATTTTGAGATGTTTGGTGTATGTTACCAACTGACCGCTATCTACAAATATAAACAAACAATTTTTTTTTTAAAAATAAATTACTCCTAGTTTTCAGGCGTATAAGACGGTATTTACATGAAATTTACGAAACGAACTGAACTCCTAAAACGCTAACTACTTAATTTTGACAAACCATAAAGTTTTAAAATGATTTCATACATTATTTTATAGTGTTTTTAAATGAATAAAACTATTCGTTTGATAATGCCCTAACAAGGCGAAACAATTGTCAATTGTATATATATATATATATATATATATATATATATATATATATATATATATATATATATATATATATATATATATATATATATATATATATATATATATATATATATATATATATATATATATATATATGTATATATATATATATGTATATATATATATATATATATATATATATATATATATATATATATATATATATATATATATATATATATATTTATGTGTTTTTTGTTAATAAAATACAACTTAGTAGACTCAAAAAATCTGTGTTTGATTTAAAATTAATACATGAATAATACTAGTTTAGAATTTCAGATAAAACCGTTAATTAATAAAAGAGAATACGTCGAAAAATTTTTCTAAGCTCTCTCTCTCCTGTAAAGTTTAGATAGAGATAAAGATTTGCAGATAGAGTACTTTACGTAGGGGCCGTCGATATCATAGTCATACAGGAGAAAGTGACCGAGTGCATTTTGTGATTATTGACTATTGACTATTTGAAATCTTACTAGCTTAATATTGCCCTGAAAAAATCCCAAAGCAATTTAAAACATGGAAGTATAATATATTGATTTGTTAAAATTGACTAACTGCATTGATGTTTATTTTCATGCCAAGCAAAAGTGACTTAAATGGCCCTCCTGAACATTTTACGTTTTGTTAGTTGGTTTTGTTAGTTAGTCACTTTCTCCTGTACGACTATGATATGTACATACATATAAATACATATACTGTATACATACAAAATTATAAACATAATCAATTTTTTTTTGCACCAAGCCACCTTGTCTGTCTTGTCGGTGGAGTTTTTATTGTTTTTATCTATTTTAATTTAATGTACAGAAAAAAATAGAAAAATAGAAACTATTTCACAATTTTCATAGAATAAACTCTTGATCATTTACCCATTCCTTAATTTCCCTTAGTTCTATATATTTTGACCTCTTACCTCCGTCGGCAACAAATTTAAAATGTTTGTAACTATATTATATTGAAGTGTGCTACTCCCATATTTATTGTTAATTCTTGGGACTATCAAACCTTCGTTGTGAGTAAATCGTGTATCATGGTTGTGTACTAGAAGATTTTAATATTTTTTCTAGTTTGTTGTTCAACGATGATACTTATCCACAATATTCCACTTACCAGAAGTAACTTTATATGTTTATATTGTATATCAAAAACTTCTCCAAAAACTTGTTCATAAGTCTGGATTTCTCCACGCACAAGTTGTTTGTACATTTTTGACATCTCAACACAGGTGTGGGAGAATTTACACAAAACAAAACATCATTCTACCCATGATGATTTTTTGTGTAACTTATACCATTTATTTTAATCACAAAATTTTGACATTTGAAGATTTACAAAACTTGTGTCCGACCCATCATAACGTATGGAATCGAAAGTAGAGCGGACACCGTTGCTACAAAAAACGTGCTTAGAGTGTCAGAAATGAAGACTCTAAGAAGCATATCAAGCAAGAGTCTTCGAGATAGAATAAGAAACGCCAGGATCAGGGAAATATGCGAGATCGAAGATGTCGTTAGGTGGGGAAGGCAACGAAGGAGACAACGGTATAAGCATGTGAGGAGAATGGAACCATCCAGACTCCCCCACATCGCACTGTACGGCCAACCCCATGGTAGACGACTTCCGGGCAGACCACCAAAGAGATGGATCGATGGCTGGGAATCGACATCGCAGGAGGCTAATCCCTCTTAAAAACAGGCCATTTTGAGTGAGTCCAAATATTTGTTCACAAATCTGGGTTTCTCCAATTGGGAGTTATTTAAATAAAAGAAAATAAATAAATAAATAAATAAAAAATGATATTTTTTTTGTGAATATGTATTACTTACATTCAAAATACTTTGAAGATACTTTATCGCTCGATCCCAGTTCCCAAGAATTACCTTTTCCATTTTTCCGATACCGACACCTTAAAAATAAGAATAAAAAGTTTAATACCTATACCCTAAAAAAAAGGGTAAAAAAGTTTAAATGGTTGGGTAATATATTTAAAACTAAACACGGTTATTGTATTAAATTCTACTTTTATATACATATATATATGGTAATATGTGACGAGTTTCGTCTTATTAAGACATTGTCAAACACTCTATTGTGTTTGATAATGTCTTAATAAGACGAAACGCGTCATATATTATCATATATCGCTCACTCTTTTCAAGAACGTTATAAATCAAAAATTGTCAATTTTCAGCTGTGCATGTTTTCGGAGTGCCTAGAAAACTTACTATATCCCAGCAAAAGAGGCATATTTTTAACTTAATATTTACCCGCTACAGGGCAGAAAGTGTTGTTTTTGCATTTTGAAGAAAAGGTGTTGTTTAATTATTTTTTGAAACATGCTAAATCTTTTTCAAATGCAGAAAAAACCTTAAGGTTTTACCTAAAATCATCTGTTGCCTGGGAGGAAGCCAAGGAGATAGCGCGTGACAGAGTGACTTGGCTTGGAGACGTCTCGTGTTGGCCATATGCTCCACCTAGGGAGCGAACATGGAAAGAAGAAGAAATGAAAAATATCTCACCTATACCCGATTCGGTTCCAATAAGATATTTGGAGGGTAATAATTCTCGAGTGATGTCGAGAACACTAGAACTTATAAACCTATCAGCGTACGAATGTATTCCTATGCCGTCTATGTACTCCATAGCTCTTTTATTCGACGCCATCTGAGGACATGAATTATAATATTCAGATAGGTTTATTGTAGTTAGGTTAGGTTAGAGAAGCTCAAACGCATACAGCGATCCATGAAAAGATCCATGCTTGGTTTAAGCCTGAATGATAAAGTAAGAAATGAAGAAATCGGGAATAGAACCAAAATAGAGGATATCATGGATCGCGTGGCAAGACTCAAGTGGCAATGGGCGAGACATATTGCAAGACCTTAATTTTTTTTTAAATGGAGACCTTAGGAGAAAAAAAAGAGGTGTCAACCTTGTCATTATCAGGGTACAACATGTACATGTTTAACTCTGATGATGACAGGTTATTGTTGAAACCGGTTGGAGAATAAAAAGTATCAATAAAAAGTGGTTAAAAACAAGGTTGTTTTATTTTATAAAATTTATGAAATGTGCCACAAAGTATCTGCAAAAACATTCAAGATAGAAAAAGGTTTTTTTTTGCTAAAACAATTTTTGGTTGCATACAAGATGTGGACCCAAGGAAGACTAAGATTTGTGAACAAGTACATATTTAGACACATTAAAATTATTTTTAAAGTTTTCTCGTTAAGTGTGACCTTACATTACTAAAATGAAGAACTAGTAAACATTTTGATTACTGGAGGTCCTCACCAAAAACTTACATTTCCAATATTGCACAAAAATCTTTTAAACACAAATTTGTTCTGCTTACTGTTCTATTGAAATCTTACGAAATCGAAAAGTTGTGACAAAACGTGACCAATCTTGTGTTAAACCAATATGAAATCATTAAATCGCACCAAAACGGAACAATTTAACAAGCTAGAATTCCTGATAACGTAAAATAATTTATAATGGAAATGTAACGTTTTGGAGAGGACCTTCACAAATATAAAAACGAATCACATATTTACCAATCTCATCCACCAAGGAAGACTAGTCCTTAAATCATCCAGACCTATAATATGTACGTTGGAAAATTCAGGGTTGTTCTTGATAGTGGGACCAAAGCTTTGCTCCAACCATTTAGCCTGTAATATTTAATACTCATATATTATTTCAATTAACATTTGAAAATAATCCAATTTATGTAATAAAATTATACTTAAAACCCTAAACTTAGCTTAAATGTGATTATTATTACTATACAAAACTTAAATTATTTGAAAATAAAAGAGTTCATGCATTCGTGGAAGTCTGGGTGTAACCGACATCAATAGTAATGTGGAGGAAAGGCAATTGGGATGGTATGGGCACATAGGACGTAGAGAACCAGTTGGACATACCCAAAATGTAGTAACCTAAAAGAACATGTATGTTAACAAAATATACTAACTTGCTCCAGAGGCAACCATCCTAAAGAATTAATGAAAACAACTGCCACTATTCCAAGCATGGGTTCATTTCCTGTTGAAACGCCCCAAATATTTACTCCATTCTTTTTGTATTCTTGCAGAAATCTGAAAAAACGTACATACTTATCTAAATGAGATGGTTTGGGCATGCGATGCAGTCGAAAGGCCATCACTCAGATGAATGAGCGGCAAAACAAGGCATGACAGATGTTCGAATAGTGAAATAAGGAAAAAACACAAGGCTGAGATAAGGATTATCAATCAAATTAACAACGGCGTGTTGAGATGGTTTGGGCATGCGATTCGAACGAGTGAAGAAAGAACTTATTTTGACTCTATGCTGAATACAAATTCTCTAGTTCTTCGGCCACATTGCTCGTAGACCACCAGACAATCTGGAGAGGCTCATCATAACCGGAGGCCTAGAAAGGCGGAGAGCTAGAGGCAGATCTCAAACCCAATGGACCGATCGGATGAAAGATATCACAGGGCTAAATATATAAAAGATAAAGGCTGCACAATGCAGGGACCAATGGTAGTGTTGTCCGAGTTTCCAGAGGAAGCCAGGAGGAGGGTCACCATCCTCAGCAATGAGGGTAACGACTGAAGAAGAAGAATTTTCGAGTAGAGATGAATTAATCTCACTTGATGTGGTAGTCAGTATAGGTCTGCCAGTATTTCTTCTTGAGGGTTCCCGGGCCGCTAATTTGGCCCTTCTTCATCCAACCCGGAGGACTCCATACTGACGCTAGAACCTGAACCTCATCAGTCGCCAACTCTTGTGCTCTTTTCATGAGTGGTATCTGCAACAAAACAACAATTTAAACTAGTTGAATTCAATTCAATTTATTTATTTATAATTAACATACACATTACAAACTTATTTAAAGCATATACATTAAAATACATTTAAATCGAAAATATGCAAGAATACTACTGCTAAAGGTCTAGAAGAATCCCGCTTCGGAAAACTCCTTCAGACACATGGAGCAGATCTTGGAGCAGATGAATATCCAATGAGATATTGTTCAACATAGCGGTAGCTCTTCCTACAGGCATAACCATGGGTAGGTTGGTCCTGTGAATAGGAATATGAAACAATCTATGCCGACGCTGTTTAGGTAACTATCGGGAACATACAGACCAATGCTCGGGATAATTTCAGGATTATCAATCATACCGCGCAACAATCGATAACAATGCGTAATTAAATACACATTCCTTACCCTGCCAAGCCAAGCATACCCTGGAGAAACTCGGTCGGGTAGAGCCAAAGATAATAGCCATACTCTCTCAGTTTTACAACAACCACAAACTTAGAGACTCTTTCCATCTGTATATGAGGTCTGAATCCTGGATTATATTCATACATACGAGAAACGCTTGAAAACATGCTTTCCGATTTATTTTAGCTTATAATTTGACCAGTTAATTTATTTACAAACTTTTGAGTATTTTTTAATATTATTTATTTAAGTATTTGTCTGCCTCCGTAGTGTAATGGTCAGCACGCTCGGCTACCGTTCTGGAGGTCCCGGGTTCGATTACCAAGGGGGGTAATATTACCATGGACTGGTACCTGAAGCGGAGGGCTGATCACCTTTCCTTCATGTGTAAAAACGATCAAGATAGCACTGTGTTTATATGACACAGTGCCCTATGCACCATTTGGGTGCGGATAAGGATTTTATTATTATTATTATTATTTATTTAAACTTTATTTACAGAAAAAAAATAAGTACATTGGTGGGCTTATTGCTAAAAAGTAATATCTTCCAACCAACCAAAAACAGACTAGTGATATTGAGCAAAACGTTTGATACCATATATAGCTGTTTGCAATCAGAGGGTAGATAGTACTTGAACGTTAAAAACAACATTCAAGTACTATCTACCCTCTGATTTATTAATTTTTACAAAATTACAAATTGATGAGAATAAGGAAGGCAAAGGAAAAAAGGAGTTTAGGGAAGGAGTAAGACGGAAAAATTAAGGGAGTTTAACTACAAATCTGGATTATCTCTTAAATTTCACATTGAGTTATATTTCACATTGAATGCCCAGACTTCCATATTCTTCTTCATCTTTATTGAGATGTCAAAAGAATAATATAAAACAATAAAGCCTAATTCGAGATAATCCAGATTTTTTGTAAACATTCAAAATGTTAAAGAAAGGTTAAATTGGTTGGGAAAAAAGAGTAAATAAAACCGTTACTTTAAAATTGAAGTCCTCCATTTCAAGGGCGAAGTTTGTAAGGTTCACGTCATCAGCTGGTTCCATATTGTAAGTGTATATCCGCGTAGAGTAATCTGTGCCGCCTATGGGTACCCTGCCCATATTGTACTCTATACCTTTCTCGCTAAAGTATGACCTGTAACATTATACTACGTTTAACCTTCTCCTCCAGGTGAAATGTATTTACTGTAACTTGACTTAAAAATGAGAATATTGATATAAATTATTATAGATAATGGGCTCAGAATTTTTGTATTCCTTCGTAATCTAATTATGTAAAATATGAAAGTATTATTATATAAAGTTATTCATTTGTAGCGATGGAAATAAATAATTTGTGGAAAAATCGGGGATAAAATCACCAATACACAAACGTTTCTCAGCATATATGTACGTGAGTGCCGTTCTTCGTGTATACACGTATGTTGTAGCATGTTTACTGTGCCAGTAGTGCGCAGATCGTATTAAGGTTATACTTATATTTTATTATTAGATTAAAACGAATATTTTTAGCTTTTCCACTTTTTTTATTTGACCAGCGACCGGGTTTCGTCGTTACCGACATCATCAGACTGGTGAGAGGCTATACAAATTGTTATGTTATATATAAAAGAAGGCAGGAGTTGATAACCATGATTTGATATAATTTTATTGAGGTTTTATTGAAAATTATATCAAATCATGGTTATCAACTCCTGCCTTCTTTTATATATAACATAACAATTTGTATAGCCTCTCAACAGTCTGATGATGTCGGTAACGACGAAACCCGGTTGCTGGTCAAATAAAAAAGTGGAAAAGCTAAAAATATTCGTTTTAATCTAATAATAAATTAAAAATGCAATTCCATCACGAAGTGTCAGTGGATAATATAAAAGTTATACTTATACTTAACACAGCATTTCGTCGTAACGTAACATCGTAACGTCGTTCGCGGCAAGCATCTGACACCTTACGACAAAATGACTCCGGTCAGTCCCCACACAGTCAGTGTTGCTACGCTAACTATTACAGCTAGTTGCAATGTATTTTTTTCTCATTTTCAGATACTTACCAGAGCTAACATTATATTTTAACTTTAACTATGGTCAATAAAAGCTACATTTAGGAATATTCACATTTTTCCCATTTTAAATCACATTTCCATATGGTGTACAAAATACATATCACCGGTGCACGCGGTTTTTAGCACCATAAGTGAAAGGTAAATCATGTAATATGACAATTCTGAAAAATATAACTTATGTAAGAAATTCATTTTATTTATTGTTTCGGCATTCACTTTATGGTAAAAACTGATTAAATAAAAAAACACTTGTTGTTTTTACTACATAAGTATTTTAAACACTGAATTATTTTATCGCTTTGTATCGCTCTCTTGTGCGTCACTCTCTCGTGCTCCACTCCAACTCCATCGGAAATAAAGCTCTCTTTCTCTTTTTCTCAACGTTTTATCTTTCATCTCTCTCTTGTAACGAAATGTGCCTTATAAAACGTTGCGCGTCCTTAAAATTTCACTCTCCCTTCACTCTTTCTTTCACTGTCGTCCAATTTTATCGATTTTCAAATCGCCGCACAAGTTATATTTCAAAATGCTCCAATAAAATGTGTACTTTTAAAACATGCGTTTACATGAATCAACTAAGAGGTGGTATTTTACAAGTATTTCAATTCTATATTTAAATGCTAGAAAATGTGGATCTTCCTTGATTAATATTCAAAGGAAGACCAAAGAATTCTTGGATGCTGCAGAAAGAAAACATGATTCAAAGTCATGGCCTAGGTGACGTTGTATATGATAGAAGGACTTACAAACCTGAGGATGAGGAGATCTGACCTCAGCAGTCTACAAAGACGATAAGTTGAATGGAGCCAGGAAAAAGAGTATTTAAAAGTTGGCAAATCTCAAAGTTACCTTTAACTGTGTGAATGTTCTATGTCAACTAATATTCAAAGTTTTTTTTTTGTAATATTTACCGAAGAATATTTTCCTGAGCACCTTCAGTCAACATCTTCAAATTGATGCCTGTTGAATCGGTGAATGACCCACCGAAACCTCTAATTGTTTGGAAGGTTTTCGTTCTGTCTATCTCTATAACCGAATCTGAAAACAAATCATTACACTTCTAAATAACATTTTTTATTTATTGATTTGGCGTTTAATTTGTAGAGCTCCATTTTAATTTATGTATTAATTTTAAATCAAACACAGATTTTTTGAGTCTACTAAGTTGTATTTTATTGACAAAAACACATAAAAAATTATATTGTGACAATTGTTTATATTGTGACAATTATCAAACGAATGTTTAATGTCAAACATTCGTTTATATAATCAAACATTCGCTTGATAATGCCCTAACAAGGCGAAACAATTGTCACAATATAACTTTTTATGTGTTTTTGTTAATAAAATACAACTTTGTACACTCAAAAAATCCGTGTTTGATTCAAAATTAATACATAACATTTTTTATTTAGGAATTTACACGGCTTACAACTTTTCAAAGGCTGGTTTGAGTAATAACTTTATACGGATGTAACATTCACCATTCTACCTATGATTGAGACCGCACTACTAAATTTTCGGATGTTATATTTATGCTTCATTTGAAAAACATCTATTTATTTATTTATTGACTTGGCGTTTAATTTGTAGAACTCCATTTTAATTTATGTATTAATTTTAAATCAAACACAGATTTTTTGAGTCTACTAAGTTGTATTTTATTAACAAAAAACACATAAAAAATTAAACTGTGACAACTGTTTCGCCTTGTTAGGGCATTATCAAACGAATGTGAAGTAGTCAATTTGATCTTCACATTCGTTTGATAATGCCCTAACAAGGCGAAACAATTGTCACAATATAATTTTTTATGTGTTTTTTGTTAATAAAATACAACTTACTAGACTCAAAAAATCTGTGTTTGATTTAAAATTAATACATAAATGAAAAACATCTCGTCATTCATTCATTCCTTCATTCGAAAAGCATCTTTGGTAAGGAATAACCCGCAAAGCCTCTATCAGAGGCTTCTCTGCAGGTAGGATAGTAAGGATAGGGAAGGTAAATGTGAAATATACATCACAAACACCCTAACCAATTGAAATAAATCTTTCTTGGTTTTATTTTGCACTTGGCGGGAATCGAACCTGCGACGCCAGTTTCGAAGTAGAGCGTCTACCCAATTACGCCTGTCGAATTTAGTTTGTATTTTGTTAGCAGAAACCTTCATGAAATGTATGTAAGATTCCTCTCAAATTATTGTACATACTTGGAGACGCCTGAAAATATCAAATTGTCCTTGTCCTGACGAAGAGACGGGTACGTCTCGAAACCGGTAGACGTAAAAATCTCGGTGAGTGGTTATATACTAATTTTATTAACATTTTTGTAAAAAAATAAATAAGTAAAAATGACTAACCACAAAGTAAATGCTTTAAATATTAATAATATTGAGAATATGAAAATATCAGTTTCAATTTTAATTTAACTTATATTTTGACCAGTTATTCACAATATCTTCTAAGTTAAATTTGATAAATGTAGCCAAACTCAGGATTTGTGAACAAGGATTTGGAAACATAAAATAATAAAAAAATAAAACCCTTATCCGCACCCCAATGGTGCATAGGGCACTGCGTCATATAAACGCAGTGTTATCTTGATCGTTTACACATGAAGGAAAGGTGATCAGCCCTCCGCTTCAGGTACCAGTCCAGGGTAATATTGAATAAATATGACAGTGAAAAAATCACTTATATTTATTTTACCCCCCTTGGGAATCGAACCCGGGACCTCCAGAACGGTAGCCGAGCGTGCTGACCATTACACTACGGAGGCGGACGTATTTGGAAACAATGTGTATATTATCATTATTTAATAAAGAATAGAAGGTAATTGGACTTACTGGCTCTGTTGAGAGAATTCGAGAACCGTTCACCTATGGATTTTATTTGCCAGTTGTATCTATTATGTGATTTGGAAATTCCGAAAAATAATTACTAACAAGACCGCTACGATGTTCTTTAATCCTAATAAATAAATTTATTTCTTTAAATTTCTCGCGGTTTGATCCATCTTGAAAGTATTTTTAATATTAGAAAGCTTCATGAATTGTATCTAAAAAATCACCCGAAGCATTAGAAAAAAAAATAATAGGTAAGACGACTTACTGGCAGTGTCAAGAGAATTCAAGAACCATGCAGCTTTAGATATTATTTTCCAAGTAGTTTTTAAAGGTTCCATTACTCCCGTTGTTTTGTTGAAACGAAGACCTTCCTGAAACCAAATTGACATTCAATTCAATAAAGATTAAATAATACAAATACTGCATTGCATTCGTGTGCAATGTTTAGTTTCCTGTAATTAGTAAAACCACTTGAAATACCTCATCACAGTAGGTGGCGTTACAGACACGGACAATGGAAGAACACATAAAGATTATCTTACCTCACTAGAAACGTAAAGAACGTAGTTTCCTGGAGACAGTGGAACCACTCGAGATACCTCATCACAGTAGGTGGCGTTACAGACACAGACAATGGAAGAACACATAAAGATTATCTTACCTCACTAGAAACGTAAAGAACGTAGTTTCCTGGAGACAGTGGAACCACTCGGGATACCTCATCACAGTAGGTGGCGTTACAGACACAGACAACGGAAGAATGATTATACCTTCTTGGTATGCACGGTTTATCTTGAGCTAAAATTCAAATAAAATATATCGTACTTCTGTGCCATGATACTTTAACTAGCAGATGAAATGGAAATACCCATGGAAACAAATAAGACATGGTTATACCCCATCTTCTGTATTCCCATTTAAAGAGATTTCTATCTTGAAAGTAATATTTAGTTTTATTTTGTTAAACTTTATAAAATGAAGCAGCTTTGTTTTTAACCACTTTTTTATGGGTACATTTTCTCCAACCGGTTTCGACTAGAAACTTGTCATCATCAGGGTTAAGTATGTACATATTTGACCCTAATGGTATTTATTACACAAAGTAAAGGATGAATGATAGGAAGAGTGTTAAAAACAAAGTGTCTTTTAAATGTGCCACAAAGTATCAGCGAAAAACATTCAAGAAAGTATAATAATATATTTAAAACAAAAATAAAAATTGTCAACGTACCACTTATTTTGATAACAGCACACGAGCATGATAGGGCAATCATCCATAGCAAGGCCATAAAATCCATTTTCGAAGTTCGAAGATGTTCCAATGTTCGAAGACGAGGATAAATAAATTAATAAATGTGAATTCATTGAGTATGTAATTTTTTTGCATATATTATTCTGTATTATTTTACATATCGCTCACTCCTTTCAACAACGTCATATAACAAGAATCATTAATTTTTAGTTGTGTTTTAATGAAAAATTAAATTTAAAAAAGAATTGATATTACCAAAAACTTGCTGCCTAATCAATTTATTGGGTGAATTCAGTAGCGTGATCATATATTTATTTATTTTATCATTGTAAGATCTCAGCAAGTTTCACATATCGTTGTCATACAGGAGAATGTGACCAAGTGCATTTTTTACAAAAACGTGATCATTGACTATTTGATATCTTACTAGCTTAGTATTGCCCTGAAAAAATCCCAAAGGATTTTAAACTTGGAAGTATAATATATTGACTTCTTAAAAATGACTAACTGCATTCATGTTTATTTTCTTGCCAAGCAAAAGTGACTCAAATGGCCCTTCTGAATATATAACGTTTTGTTAGTTGGTCACTTTCTTCTGTACGACTACAATATATTGGACCAATGAATGTCAGATTACTGCAGATCATCATATTATGCATTTTTAATATATATAAAATACGAACTTGTGGATAGAACTATTCTGTTTGTTAAAGTGATAATTTAACTAATCCCGCAATACATCATACTGTATCAAAAGGGTTTCACATTGCACTGTGCATAGTTAAACCCTTCCCTTACGGTGCTAAAAAACTTCCGCGCAATGGTGATATCGCTCACTCGTTTCAAGAACGTCATTAATAAAAAATTGTCAATTTTCAGTTGTGCATGTTTTCGGAATGCCCATAAAATGTACTATATCCCACCTAAAGCGGCATTATTTTTACTTAATATTTACCCAATACTGGGCAGAAAGTGTTGTTTTTTACATTTTGAAGAAAAGGTATTTTGAATATTTTTTTTAAATATACTAAAGACTGCACACACTTATCCTTGTACTGTTATGGCGACCTTTTGAATAAACCGATTGCATCCTAATTACGAGTTGTTATTACCGATACCCGACCCCCCCCGTAACAGATGTAACAAAACGCACGGCCCAACTAACTTCAACTAACTTAGACTGTTTTTTTAATAGATTTATATTATCCACTGACACTTCGTGATGGAATTGCATTTTTAATTTATTATTAGATTAAAACCAATATTTTTAGCTTTTCCACTTTTTTAAAAAAAGTGGAAAAGCTAAAAATATTGGTTTTAATCTAATAATAAATTAACTTAGACTGTTGTCAAAATGAACATAAGTGGAGTATCGCTGGAAGTGACTACAGTACTTTGCATTATTTCTACACTTTTATAATATTTGTTTGTATTTTTATAAAGATCATATCATTTTACAACTATGTGAATGAAAATAAATGAATAACTCATTTTTTTTCCATTTCTTGACATGTGCCACTTTCATAATTATGGGCACATATCGCTCACTCCTTTCAAGAACGTCATAAATCAAAAAACTTTACTTTTCAGGAGAACGTTTTTAATGTTTAAAAATATAATACAATGTATTTAAAATAAATATCAAGCCATTTCTTGAACTTTTTACTGTGCAACAGATCTTTTCAGGTAAAACCTGAATGCTTTTTCTCCATTTGAAAAATATTTAGTAAATTCAAAAAAATTATTAAACAATACCTTTTCTTCAAAATGCAAAAACAACACTTTCTGCCCTGTAGCGGGTAAATATTACATTAAAAATATGCCGCTTTTGCTGGGATATAGTACATTTTCTGGGCATTCTGAAAACATGCACAACTGAAAATTGACGATTTTTGATTTATGACGTTCTTGAAAGGAGTGAGCGATATATGTATTTCATAATCCAAGATCATGAGGCGAATCAACAAAAAATATCAATGTCGCAAAATTTTATTATAAATGTTTATATAAATATGTATATATTTATGTATTTATATATATATATATATATATATATATATATATATATATATATATATATATATATATATATATATATATATATATATATATATATATATATATATATATATATATATATATATATATATATATATATATATATATATATATATATATATATATATATATATATATATATATATATATATATATATATATATATATATATATATATATATATATATATATATATATATATATATATATATATATATATATATATATATATATATATATATATATATATATATATATATATATATATATATATATATATATATATATATATATATATATATATATAAATATATATATAAACCCATTTTGTAACATTGTTCTTGAATCACAAGAGCTTCACAAGAGACATTTATTGGTGAGATAAAAATAAGCTTTTTATTGAGCAGAAACTCTTTTATTAGTATGTGAGGTCCAAATCCTAGATTATAATCACATACAAGAGAAAAGCTAGAAAATATCATTTTCATTTTTATCATTTTTGCTTACAACTTGACCAGATAAATTATTTACAAAAAATGAATAAATAAAGATGATTTAAATCTGTGTTGGGAACAGGAAGGATAATCTGGTGTGGGCCAATCAGGAACTTCTCAGCATTTGCTCAGTTCATCACTTCGATCACTCCTTTCAAGAAGGTCATAAACAAAAAATCGACAATTTTCTGTTGTGCATGTTTTCGGAATGCCCTGAAAATGAACTATATCCCAGCAAAAGAGGCATATTTTTAACTTAATTTTTACCCGCTACAGGGTAAAAAATGTTGTTTTTGCATTTTGTGTAAAGATGATGAGATGTTAAAAAATAACATGTTTATTAAGTTTGAAAAAACAAAAATCTCCACTAAATGATCTATAAACCTTGAACCTACATAATAAATAAGGTAAATAATAAAATGCAATTCCCTTCTAAAAAAATGCATGGGTCACTGCATAGTTGCATTGATCATTAATAACTTGATCGGTTCTGAGCTCCAGGTACCAGCCCGGGGTGAAATAAAATATGAAATAAATATTAGAGTGAATTATTTTTTATTTTTGCACAAATAAGAATATTTTACAAAATACAGAAGTATCATTATAAGGTATAAATAATTTAATATGTAACAATTATTTTCCATAAATATATATTTATATACAGAGGTAGTATGAGGTTGTATGCGAAAATGGCACTAAAAAATATATATTTATACATATCGTAGTCATAAAAGAGAAAGTAACCAAGTGCATTTTTTACAAAAACGTGATCATTGACTAGTCAATATCTTACTAGCTTAAAATTGCCCTGAAAAAGTCCCAAAGGATTTTAAACTTGGAAGTATATTATTTTCTAGCCAAGCAAAGGTCACTAAAATGGCCATCCTGAATACTTTATCTTTTGTTAGTTGGTCACATTTTCCTGTATGATATATATATATATATATATATATATATATATATATATATATATATATATATATATATATATATATATATATATATATATATATATATATACGGCCTCTTCCGTATCTTTCCAATAATTATCCAGAATTAATGCAATATGGATATTCAATTATAAACAGAATGGTGAATGTTACAAAATTGTTTGAAATGATCGCTTAAGCCAGCCAAATGCCAGGTCGTAAACCATGGGATGCTCAGATCTTTCATCTTCTTTCATAAAAAGGGGGGGGGGGAAATGATACATGTTTAATTTTCAATTGAAGAAACCTTCAAAAATAAAAACTTAGTTTAATCGCCATATAAAAAAGTCATCAAATCGTTTGGTAGTAAAGAGAAATATGAATTAATATAACTATCAATTTTCAAATCCCAATTCCTCAATGCTTAATTGATCTGGGTTTTTCTAACAGGTCACCAATAAATCAGGGAAAGAACGGATCTTGGGAGGACTTTCATTGTCATCTGCCCTCTATATTTTTCTTGTACCGTCAACTTCAACTCGGTGTTCGTCCTTAAAAAAAATCATAAACAATTAATTGAAATATCACAAGAAAAATCATGAATTTTCAATTGCCACTATGCCAAATGCCAGTTGACAACTCAACAAATAAGAAAAAGAATATGGATGTCTAGGTCTTACAGGACTCACATCCTGACATAGGAAAGGGAATTTTAACGGAGTGTGTGGAAGTTTTTTGGTGAGAGTATTTTAATTTTTTTGAATTAATATAAACCCTGATGATGACAAGGTTCTTGTTGAAACCAATAGGTTAAATTGTATTAATAAAAAAGTGCTTATAACAAAGTTATTCCATTTTAAAAAGTTTTTAAAATGTGCCACGAAGTACTGCGGAAAACATTCAAGAAATGTCTTTATTAAATGATTTCATCACTTCTGTTAAAAATTGGGTGCTGTATTCTACACGACAACTAAAAAGACAATGGTTATCAAAAGGTCAAATACTGACATCAGCTCCTAAGGGCGTTTGTCCACTACACGGGATTTCACCGTCCGGCAGTCCGGTTTTGAAAAATGAAAACGACCACGACAGTTTAGCGTGATCGAATTTACGCGCAACGTGTTCACGCACCGATTCGAAGAAAGATGGAGAAAAGCACAAGCCAATCCAAGCTAATCGTCGTTTTAAAACGTTAACTGACGTGCCGGACGGTAAAATTACACGGAATTCCAGTTGGTGGACAAGCGCCCTAAGACTGGTCTTACGGGAAAAAAGTGATTTTGTGTGTTTGATGGGATTCTATGGAATAAATCATTATGATGTCCTCACAGGCTATTGATGTTCAACTTTATTGTGAACAATTCGACCGTTTATCGGTTGAAATAAAAAGATTTTCTAATAGCGAATCGAAAAAAGCATATTTGCTACATAATAAGCCTCGCCCGCGTATAGCATAATAAAAAAAATATAATCTCGGATGTAATATTTTTAGACATTCATCATACTCTCTGAACCTTGTTCCTTCGGATTATTATTTTTTTGTTCAATGAAAGATTTCTAAGAAGGAAAAAATTACATTAACAATGATGATATGAAAACTGAATAATTCGAGTGAAAGCCCATAGACATCAGCAAATAGAGCCGCCAATAATTTTGCAATGTTACCGATATTAAAATAAGTCCATCGTTTCTGTGAAGTAATTCATTACCAACTTACGAAAACAACGGTGTGAATAGAGCCGATAATAATTTAGCAATGTTACTGATATTAAAATAAGTTCATCGTTTCTGTGACGTCATTCGTTACCAACTTTCGAAAACAACGTATTTACAAAGGCGAATTTTCCAAAAGAAAGAGATGGATGAAAATATTGATTATATTGGCTGTTATAAACACAAAACGAGACTAATACAATCCTTTATAGGTTGATTATGTTAAATTAGATATTCCTCCCGTCTGAAAATGATCCTTTGATGGTTGTTACACTGAATACAAATCAATTAAACCCTGAAGAGTGCAACAGGTTGTTGCCGAAACTAGTTGATCAAACAAAGTCTTTTTATTTCTCAAAATAATAAATCAATATGATCCACAAAGTTAATGCTTGCAACATTCAAAACAGAATACAAATCAAATTGTCTTACGGGTTGTAACAGATGACAGCGATTCCTTTATCTGGTCTTAAAAAGGCCAAGCAACTTAAAGACCCAAGTATGTTTCGCACTTTCACCCTTTTAGATCCTCTGGGTACAAACTTGGTCACATGTCCGAAGGCATAGAACAATGGCTGCTTCAAGAACTCGTCCTCATCTGGCATTGCTATAATAGGAGAGTCCACATACATCTTGAACCAAGTTGGTCCTCCGTGTCTGTTCAGCACCAAGTTCCAATCAATCCACCCCACGTACCAATGGTTTAGATTCTGAAACAAGAAACAAATATAGTTTATGTATTAATTTTAAATTATATATAGAATATAAAGCAAATATTTTACGAAATTAATATAAATGTTTAATTTTTCTTCTAGGAAGGTCTTCGTTTCAACAAAACAATCGGATCAATGAGACCTTTTGTGCGAACAACTGGCATTTTGAATTGGTTTCACGATATTTTTTTACAACCAGTGGGTCGTCTTTTTCTCTTTGTTTCTCCGCCTTTTCTCCACTATTGGATATCCTTCTTTTCATCTCACCAATAGATGTCTCTAGTGAAGTTTTAGTGATTCAAGAACAATGTTTCAAAATTGGTTCATATATATAGAGCTTCCATAGAATTTGAGTAGTGTGGTTGTCACCAATTCATTAACATCTAACATTCACCAATTCCACCCATTATTGACATAATGGGTAGAATTGGTGAATGTTACACGTGTGTAAAGTGATCGCTTAAACGAGCCTATGACGGTCGTCAGCCCTGCAAATAGCCAGACTTCCATATTCTTCTTCATCTTTGATGAGATGTCAAAAAATAATATGAAAATAACTCCTGTAATTGGAGATAATCCAGATTTTATGAACAAATATTTGGACACATTCAAAATGTTGTAAATAAATCATCTGGTCAAATTATAAGCTTAATAATAAAAATGAAAATGGTATTTTCTGGCGTTTCTTATGTGTGTGATTATAATCCAGGATTCGGACATCACATACTAATATAAGAGTTTCTGCTTAGTAAAAAGCTTCTTTACATCTCACCAATAGATGTCTGTAGTGAAGTTCTCGTGATTCAAGAACAAGGTTCTTAAATTGGTTCATATATATAGAATTTCCAAGAATTTGAGTAGTGTGGTTGTCAACAATGGGTAGAATTGGTGAATGTTAAACGTGTGTAAAGTGATCACTTAAACCGGCCTATGACGGTCGTCAGCCCCGTAAATGCCCAGACTTCCATATTCTTCTTCATATTTGATGAGATGTTAAAAAATTACTATTATATTAATACTTTCCATATCATTTATCGTTCACTTTGTGTAATACCACTTTGATACACTCATTCGTGTATGATTCGTGTTTTTTTAAAGTGGTATTACTCAAAATTAATGATTAATGATAAGGAGAGTATTATATTACCATAAAATAATGTTAACAATGCTTTTGATTTGCAAAAGTATTTTATTTTTTTTTACATACCTCAAAAATACCTTTTAGATATGATTCCGCTCGTTCCCAGTCACCCAGTGCAACTCTTTCTAATATTCCTATCGCAATACCTAAAAGATGATGAATAAATATCAGTGGATCTGCAGTTGGCCAACCATCACGGCGAAGAGCTAAGCAAACTGCTCTGTGAGACTTTGAAGACAGTTAGATTACATTATTTTTTGCATGAAGAATATCACCTCTCCTTGTAAAAAATGCACCTTCTCTAATAACTTTTAAGAAACGTCTGAGACATATCTATCTATCATTAGAATCCTAACTGTCCATCAAACCTCCTCCCTTTGTATTTCCCTTTACCTCCTTCCCTAAACTCCCTTTTTCCTTTGCCTTCCTTAGTATCATCAATTTGTAATTTATGTTTTTTTTTTAAATTTAATAATTTTTTTACAAAAATGTTAATAAAATTAGTATATAACCACTCACCGAGATTTTTACGTCTACCGGTTTCGAGACGTACCCGTCTCTTCGTCAGGACAATCACTAACACAGCATGCAAACAATACTAACCTTCACCACCATAGCACCATTTACACACTCAAAACTACAAAAAATTTGTGTAGTTTTGAGTGTTTAAATGGTGCTATGGTGGTGAAGGTTAGCATTGTTTGCATGCTGTGTTAGTGATTATCCTGACGAAGAGACGGGTGCGTCTCGAAACCGGTAGACGTAAAAATCTCGGTGAGTGGTTATATACTAATTTTATCAACATTTTTGTAAAAAATAAATAAGTAAAAATGACTAACCACAAAGTAAATGCTTTAAATATGAATAATATTGAAAATATTTTTTTTAATGTTCATGTACTATCTACCTTCTGATTGCAAAAAGTTATATATGGTCTCAAACGTTTTGACCAATATCACCAGTCTATTTTTGATTGGTTGAAAGATATTGCTTTTTAGCAATAAGCCCGTCAATGTACTCATTTGTTTTGTGTACATGAAGTTTAAATAAATAAATAAAACATGGAAGTCTTGTTATTTACAGGGTTTACGACCCTATGACGGTTTAAGTGATCACTTAAAGGTTTCACAAACATTCGTTTGAAAATGCCATAACTAGGCTAAACAATTGTCACTCATTAATTTTTAATGTGTTTTTGTTAATAAATTACTTTTTTTTGATATCTCATCAAAGATGAAGAAGAATATGGAAGTCTGGGCATTTACGGGGCTTACGACCGTCATAGGCTGGTTTAAGTGATCACTTTACACACGTGTAACATTCACCAATTCTACCCATTATTGACAACCACACTACTCAAATTCTTGGAAGTTCTATATATATGAACCAATTTAGAAACCTTGTTCATGAATCACTAGAACTTCACTAGAGACATCTATTGGTGAGATGTAAAGAAGCTTTTTATTATTTGATTTTAAAAATTAATATATAAATTAAAATGGAGTTCTACAAATTAAACGCCAAACCAATCAATAAAGTAATAGATTTTATTTATAATTTATAATAACACTTTAAATATTAATACCATTTATTAGTGGTTGTTCATTTTTCCTTTTTTTACGAAAATGTTAGAAATCTTAGTATATAACCACTCAACGACATTTTAGTATACCGATTTTGAGATGTACCTATCACTTCATACTGGCATTTCACAACAAAATGAAAAATATGTCACCTTGTTGTGTAATCCTTAATCCGTATTGGTCCTCAAGTCGACTAAAAACATGTGATTAACATTTCGTCTAGTAATAACTGCAAATTTGTCCTTGGGTCAACCAAAAACGCATGTGATTAACATTTTTTAAAGTTATAAGTTCATATTTATCCTCGGGTCAACAAAAACATGTGAATAACATTTCGTCTTGTAATAAGTGCATATTTGTCCTTGGGTCGACCAAAAACGCATGTGTTTAACATTTTTTTAGTTGTACGTGTATTTTTGTCCCCAGGTTGACCAAAAACGCGTGAGATTAACACTTTGTATAGTTGTACGTGCATATTTGTCCTCGGGTCGACCAAAAACGCATGTGATTAATATTTTATAAAGTTATAAGTCCATATTTGTCCTCGAGTTGACCAAGAACGCATGTGATTAACATTTTGCGTAGTTATAAGTGCATTTTTATCCTCGGGTCAACCAAAAACGCATGTGATTAACATTTTATGTAGTTATAAGTGCATATTTGTCCTCGAATTGACTAAGAGCGCATGTGATTAACATTTTGTTTAGTTATAAGTGCATATCTGTCCTCGGGTCGATCAAAAACGCATGTGAGTAATATTTGTGTAGTCGTAAGTGCATGTTGGTCGACCAAAAACGCATTTGATTAATGTTTAGTGTAATTTTAAGTGTGTGAATAGCGCTGTGGTAGTGACGCGTAGTGACGTGTAGTGCTGTTTGCATGCTGGTGTAGTGATTGTCCTGACGAAGAGACGGGTACGTCTGAAACCGGTAAACTAAAATCTCGGTGAGTAGTGCACTAATATTAGTTACTAATATTTTTTGTAAAAAAAAATAATAAAATGCATTTATTCAAAATATACATAATTTACACTTTTAAATTTAATATATCTAAGTTACTTTTTCTTTTTAACTTATAACTCGTATGGTACATACTTATTAGTTTTTTTTTTCATTTTTATCTTTTTGATTTTCTTTGTTAAAATCAAAAATACAAAAATGAATTTCCGTCCGCCTCCGTAGTGAAATGGTCAGCACGCTCGGCTACCGTTCTGGAGGTCCCGGGTTCGATTCCCAAGGGGGGTAAAATAAATATTAGTGATTTTTTCACTGTCATATTTATTCAATATTACCCTGGACTGGCACCTGAAGCGGAGGGCTGATCACCTTTCCTTCGTGTGTAAACGATCAAGATAACACTGCGTTTATATGACGCAGTGCCCTATGCACCATTGGGGTGCGGATAAGGGTTTTATTATTTATTATTATTGTTAAAATTAAATATTTGTCATTTATATTGCACTTAAAATCAATATATATTATTGATGTCTATTTTATTTCCAGTACCCTTTATTATGACCTAAATGTAATGTGTACCTTACACACACGCCATGCCTTTATGGGATCTTTTTTTGTGATATTTATATAATTTAATTTTTTGTACTTTTGTAATTATATTGTAAAATGCAAAAATATATATAAAGAAAGAAAAAAACGCAGGTATAAAATAATAATATGGCGAGCGTCTTACGTTATCTTGTTCTAAAATTGTTACTCGTGACTTACTGAAACAAAGCATCCTCCGTATTTATACAAAAGAAGGTCTGAACATTAAATTAAGGGTTTTTTTTTTTAAATTTTTTTTGGGAAAATTATATTTTTAAAATTATAATCCAGGATTCGGACCTTACATACTCATAAAAGAGTTTCTGTTCAATAAAAAGCTTCTTTTCATCTCACCAATAGATGTCTCTAGTGAAGTTCTCGTGATTCAATAATGATTTTCCAAAATTGGTTCATATATTTAGAACTTCCAAGAATTTGAGTAGTGTGGTTGTCAATAATGGGTAGAATTGGTGAATGTTACACGTGTGTAAATTGATCACTTAAACCAGCCTATGATGGTCGTCAACCCCGTAAATGCCTAGACTTCCATATTCTTCTTCATCTTTGATGAGATGTCAAAAAAAATAATATGAAAATAACTCCTGTAATTGGAGATAATCCAGATTTTGTGAACAAGTATTTGGACACACTCAAAATGTTGTAAATTAAGGGTGTACAAATATATCGTAGTCATACAGGAGAAAGTGACCAAGTGCATTTTTTGCAAAAACGTGATTATTGACAATTTGATATCTTACTAGCTTAATATCACCCCGAAAAAATATCCTAAGCGATTTTAAACTTGGAAGTGTAATATATTGACTTGTTGTCCGCCTCCATGGTGTAATGGTCAGCGTGTTAAGCTACCGTGCTGGAGGTACCGGGTTCGATTCCCAGGGGGGTGAAAATAAATATTAGTGATCTTACACTGAAATATTTATTTAATTTTACCCTGGACTGGTTCCTGAAGTGCAAGAGTGATCACCTTGCCTTCGTGTAAGTAATGATCAAGATAACACTGCTTCAATTCGATGCAGTGCCCTATGCACCATTGGGTGCGGATAAGGGTTATAAGTAAGTAATGTTAAAAATGACTAACTGCATTGATGTTTATTTGCTTGCCAAGCAAAAGTGACTTAAATGACCCTCTTGAACATTTTACGTATTGTTAGTTGGTCACTTTCTCCTGTACGACTGCGATATGGTAAAAAAAAATATTAAGATAGTCTACCTTCACAGGCTTCCGTTCCAATAAGATACTGTTTAGGGAATAGTCTTTGGGTGACATCGAGAACATAAGGACTTGCCAACTTGTCATAGTACCAATGTACTCCAATACCATCTATGTACTTCATGGCATCTTTATTAAGGGCCATCTGTGGAGAAAAATCACATGCATTATAGGTGTGTCAACTTGGGGCAGAGCATCTATCATTTTTATACGAAAGAAGATGGGATCATTCCAAGGGAGCCATTTAAAAGTTACTTTGTTTCAAAATCACTATAAATGTTTTTTATTTATTGTTTCGGCATTAACTTTGTGGTAAGACATGTAACAATGGTTAATTTATGATTAATTTAGGTTTTTTTGGATTTCTAAATTTTAAAAACCTAAATTCTAATAATAATTTATTAAATAATATATTGTTTCAAAATTCTTCACCGTTGGTTTCCATTTTTCCTTTGTTTTCAAACTCCGCCCCTTGACTAACCCTTTCCCTTTACTTTCCCCTCTCCTTATTTATAGAACAATTTTATATTTTAGTTATTATACAGACCTGAATGATGGAAGTTTAACTTCTGAAACATGTAGTCTATAATAAAACTCAAGTGGTGAAAAACAAGTGTTTTCTTTAATCATTATAAATGTTTTTTTTAACTTAATTATAATATCTACCGGTTTCGAAGCTAACCGCTTCTTTATCAAGACTGATTAATACTAAAACACTATCAACTAAACAATAATCAAAATATTTTGAGGGTTAGGGAAAGAAGCTTAGGTAGATTTCAAGTGGCTTTATTTTTTTTGTTTTGATTGGCAGTCACAGTCGAAAGGGATCCAGGATGATTAGTGATTGGAAACATTTATGTATTAATTTTAAATCAAACACAGATTTTTTTAATCTACTAATTTGTATTTTATTAACAAAAACACATAAAAAATTATATTGTGACAATTGTTTCGCCTTGTTAGGGCATTATCAAACGAATGTCAAAAAATCTGTGTTTGATTTAAAATTAATACATAAATTAAAATGGAGTTCTACAAATTAAACGCCAAATCAATATAAAAATAGATTAGAAACATATTTAATAATGGACTTTAAGCAAAATCATTTACTTGTGTATTTATGAGCTGTAAATTATTATTCACTGCCTTTTTAATTTACAATATTTCTAAGTAATCTAATTTAAGTGCTGTATTGCATGTGTGTAATATATTTAGACCTTTATTTTTTATCAAAAATATTTTGAATTTTTTTTAGTAGATGGTGTTTTAGTATTAATCAGTCTTGGTAAAGAAGCGGTCAACTTCGAAACCGGTAGACATTATAATTATAAGTTATAATAAAATATTTATAGTGATTTAAAAAAAAAAAATATTTGTAAAATGGTAAATCACAAAATTAGTGCTTCAAATATAAATTATATCCTTATAAATTTACTAATAAAAGCCCTCCGGGCATTTATGCGAGATGAAATAAAATAAATTTTTATTAAAAAAAGATTTTTTTTACTTGTGTATTTATTAGTTGTAAATTATTATTAATTGCTTTTTTAATTTCTAATATTTTTAAGTAATCCAATTTAATTTTATTTATTTTTTTACAAAAATGTTAATAATATTAGTATATAACCACTCACCGAGATTTTTATGCCTACCGGTTTCGAGACATACCCGTCTCTTCGTCAGGACAATCACTATTACAGCATGCAAACTATACCACCCTTCACCACCATAACACCATTTACACACTTAAAACTACACAAAATGTTTAAAGCATGGCTCACTCCTTTCGAGAATGTCATAAATCAAAAATCATCAATTTTCAGTTGCGCATGTTTTTAGAATGCCCAGAATATGTACTATATCCCAGCAAAATAGGCAATTTTTTATCTTTATATTTACCCGCTACAGGGCAGAAAGTGTTGTTTTTGAATTTTAAAGAAAAGGTATTGTTTAATTATTTTTTTTTAAATTTACATAGTATTTTACAAATTGTGAAAAAACCTAAAAAGATCTGTTGCACAGTAAAAAGTTCAGTAAGTGGCTTTATGTTTTTTTTAATACATTGTATTATATTTTTAAACTTTAAAAACATTCTGCTGAAAAATCAAGTTTTTTGATTTATGACGTTCTTGAAAGGAGTGAGCGACATGCGATTTTTGGTCGACCCGAAGACCAACATGCACTACCGACATGTGTTACGAGCCGAGGTTGAACATGCACTATTTAATTATTAATAATATTGAGAATAATCTAATTAAAGTCTTCTATCGCATGTGTGTAATATATTAAGACCTTTATTTTTATCAAATTTTATTTGTAGTTTCTATTTTATTTTTATTACTTGAGCTTTTTATATTTACCAATTGCATCGTCCAAGGAAGACTGATTCTCTGATCGTCCATAGCCACTATGTGGACGTTTGAAAATTCTGGGTTGTTCTTGATGGTAGGGCCTAAATTTTCAGCTACCCATTTGCCCTGCAACGTTTAAAAACAACAACCTCATTTTACATTCGATTTTATCCATTTTAGTCTGGTATTCCAAGGGCTGATCACCTTTAATCATGCAAGTAACAATCAAGATAACACTGTGTCAATGCGAAACAGTGCCCTATGCACCTTTGGTGCGAATACGGATAAGAAGAAGAGGAAATAAAATAACCTTTACCAGCATCATCCGTCTTATTTTGGTTGGTTGGAAGATATTGCTGCTTAGTAATAAGTTCGCAAATATTCTCGTACATTTATTCCATAAAAGTTTTATAAATAAACGAATCACTCAATCTTTTCAACACCATCATATATCAAAAATCATCAATTTTCAGTTGTGTGTTTTTGGAATGCCCAGAAAATGTACTATATCCCAGCAAAAGCGGCATATTTTTAACTTAATATTTACCCGCTACAGGGCAGAAAGTGTTGTTTTTGCATTTTAAAGAAAATGTATTTACAACATTTTGAGTGTGTCCAAATACTTGTTCACAAAATCTGGATTGTCTCCAATTACAGGAGTTATTTTCATATTATTTTTTGACATCTCATCAAAGATGAAGAAGAATATGGAAGTCTGGAATGATGAAGATGAGGAAGAAAATGTATTGTTTAATTTTTTTTTAAATATATTAAATATTTTTAAATGGAGAAAAAACATTCAGGTTTTACCCTAAAAAGATCTTTTGCACGGTAAAAAAGTTCAATAAGAGGCTTGATATTTATTATATCTTTAAACTTTAAACACCATCTCCTGAAAAATCAAGTTTTTTTTATTTATGACGTTGTCGAAAGGAGTGAGCAAAATGTTAAAATGTTAAAATAAAGATACCAACATGTGATACAGGCAGCCATCCTAGAGCATTGAATAATACTACGGGGATTATTCCAACCATAGGCTCATTTCCGGTAGTGAGACCCCATATATTTACACCATGCTTTTTGTATTCTTTTAAAAACCTGAAAATAAGGTCGATTGATTAATTATATCATAATATTTTTTTGACATCTCATCAAAAGCTGAAGAAGAATATGGATGTCTGGGCATTTACGGGGCTGACGACCGTCATAGGCTGGTTTAAGTGATCACTATACACATAGTACCATTCACTAATTCTGCCCATTATTGACAACCACACTACTCAAATTCTTGGAAGTTCTATATATATTGGATGCATGAAGAGGTGAAGAATGTTTGCGAAGACAGAGTGGTGTGGCGTTCGATTCACTCTGCCTACCCCTGCGGGTAAGCGGCGTGATGGTAAGTTAGTTAGTTGAATAACTTTCTTAACAAAAAAATCCTTTACTTCAAATGGTAGTCAGCATAAGTTTGCCAATATTGGTGTAATAGCGCTCCAGTGTTGTTGATTTCTTTGCTGGTTTTCATCCAAGCCGGGGGAGACCACACTGACCCCATAACTTGGAGCTCATCGGTAGCCAGCTCTTGGGCTCTTTTTATGAGTGGTATCTGAAAAATAGCACTCAAAACGTGAGGTTAAAAAAAATCTTATTTGTTACTTTATTATTTGTGTTTTAGCCTTGTTAACCTTAATCCCATATCTCAAAATGAGAAATAGAAATTACTCATCGGGCATATTATGTATATATGACTTATGTATGTAATATGTTTTGAAAAATAAATAAATATCACCATTCGAACATCTATCAACCATCATTCGAGATTACATTCCGACTGCATTCAGTCTACTTTCATCTTTCTTTTACCAAATTTGTGCTTCCATTCCATACATTACGGTTTGTACTATAGTGTACTGCTAGTTAGCTTTTGTGCGAATGTTGTTTTATATTCATTACCTTGTATTTGAAATCTTCCATTTGTAGGGAGAAGTTTGTAAGCTTCACGTCATCAGCCGGTTCCATATTGTAAGCGTATATCCGCGTAGAGAAATCTGTACCGCCTATGGGTACCCTGCCCATATTGTACTCTATACCTTTGTCACTGAAGTATGACCTGGAAAATTTAGCAGCAACATTTAACAAATAACACTGGCCAACAATTTGCAACCGTTATTTTGTAACTTGCATGAAAATACCTGATGTTTATGCACTTTGCATAGCTGAATTCAGAAATAAAAGCAAAAACAATATATTTTGATGATTTTTTAGTTATGGATATTTTTAATTCTGATATTGACTAAAGTTTATCTTATTTTATTAAAATTAAACACTTGAATATACCACTTTAATAAGCTAAGCAAAAACCAAATAAGGATCCTAACCAGGACCTTGACAGGACACTGCAGACTGAGGAAACACATGACAAAAATCTCACTTCATGACTCCCCAGTATGCAGATTTTGTATGGAGGATAGCGAAACGCCAATCCACATTCTTTACTCGCTCACAAACGAAGTCACATCCTTGGAGGACCTCTACTGGACTTCGAGAAGGGGAAGCTCCTACCACCAAGACAGGTCGTGAGTTAGATGACTCATCTAGGTCTTGGCAGTGAGCTGTAAAACACAGGAAAGTCACAATAGACCTGACATGGTCGCGGTGACATAAGGGATGCAAGATCCATTGACCCCCAAGGAAAAAAAAAACACTTTAATGAGTTTTATTTTTATTTACGACTAGTTTCGAAAACGACAGATGTTTTCATCTGTCATAGTTTTAATTTGTACCAGAAGATGAAAACATCTGTCGTTTTCGAAACTAGTCGTACATAAAAATAAAACTCGATGAAGTGGTATATTCAAGTGTTTAATTTTAATAAAATAATCATGTCATTCCACAAAGTTAATGCCGAGTCAATAAATAATATAAAGTTTATCTTATTATTTTTGTAAAAATATATAAACATATAATGCTATCGTATTCAATATTAATAAGTTAATATATTTCCACTGTTGCTCCAATTATCAATACTTTTTTTGAATCCCTTAGACCTTAGACTAAAGCACGTCTAGATACCAACCACTATTACGGTTTCAACGTATGGGGTCCATACAAACAATAATATGAATGTAATTTATTATTAGATTAAAACCAATATTTTTAGCTTTTCCACTTTTTTATTTGACCAGCGACCGGGTTTCGTCGTTACCGACATCATCACACTGGTCTTTACCGACATCATCAGACTGTCGTCGTTACCGACATCATCAGACCAGTCTGATGATGTCGGTAACGACGAAACCCGGTCGCTGGTCAAATAAAAAAGTGGAAAAGCTAAAAATATTGGTTTTAATCTAATAATAAATTAAAAATGCAATTCCATCACGAAGTGTCAGTGGATAATATAAATCTATTAATATGAATGTAATATCAAAACTTGACGTGATACAAGTCTCCATAAAGACTTTGAATGACAAATAGAACCAGCAATAATTTAGCAAGGTTACCAATATTAAAATAAGTCCATCGTTTTTGTGACGTCATTCATTACCAACTTACAAAAACAAAATATTATACAAAAGAAGATGATGAATGAAAATATTGATTATATCGGCTGTTATAAACACAAAACGAGTCTGATACAATCCTTTATAGGATGAGTATGTTAAATTAGATATTCCTCCTGTCTGACAATGATCCATCAGACAATTCCACATTTATTTAAAATATTGATTATATCGGCTGTTATAAACACAAAACGAGTCTGATACAATCCTTTATAGGATGAGTATGTTAAATTAGATATTCCTCCTGTCTGACAATGATCCATCAGACAATTCCACATTTATTTAAAATATTGATTATATCGGCTGTTATAAACACAAAACGAGTCTGATACAATCCTTTATAGGATGAGTATGTTTTTTTAATTATTTTTTATTTATTTTTTTTTTTTTTTATTTATTTGTACACATTTATTTAAATCACAATTTTTACATGTGTAGAACTTTTTTTTTCAGAGACCTACCAAGCCACTTTGTGTGTCTTTTCGGTGGAGTTCTTTTTTTATAGATTTTTTATTGTTTTTAACGATTTTAACCTAATATACACACAAAAAAAGAGAAAAAAATTAAAAATATAAACATTTTACAATTTTCATAAAATTAACTCTTGATCATTTACCCATTTCTTTATTTTGCCTTTGTTCCATATTTTATTTTGACCTCTAACATCCGTCGGCAACAAATTAAAAATGTTCGGAACGATATATTGCAGTGTTCGACTCCCATATTTATTGTTAATTCTTGTCAAATTAGATATTCCTCCCGTCTGACAATGATCCATTAGACCAGTGATTCCCAAAGTGGTCTATATCGACCCCTAGGGGTCTATGACAACTTGCAAGGTGTCTATGTTTTAATTTGAATTTAATAAATACATGTATAAAACCTAACATGTATGGTTTTCAATTTTAACTACACTTCACTACCGTTATAAATTCAAATATTATAAGTGAGTAGCACTACATATACCGGCTGTCAAATAAACATTTGAAGTTTTTTTTTAAAGTGACTGAAATCTAGCTACGGCTTATGAGACACCGCTTATCATGACCCTACTCAGACTTCAACTTTTTAAGTTTTATGGCCTATGCTTACACGTGAGTGGATATACTCTTTATGTTTAATATAATATAATAAAACCCTTATCCGCACCCCAATGGTGCATAGGGTACTGCGTCATATAAACGCAGTGTTATCTTGATCATTAACACATGAAGGAAAGGTGATCAGCCCTCCGCTTCAGGTACCAGTCCAGGGTAATATAGAATAAATATGACAGTGAAAAAAATCACTTTTTATTTTACCCCCCTTGGGAATCGAACCCGGAACCTCCAGAACGGTAGCCAAGCGTGCTGACCATTACACTACGGAGGCGGACAGAAAATGATTATGTTTAAAAGAGATTATGTTTAAAGTTACTATAATTTCATGTAATTTGTGAGTGAAAATCTAGGCAAAAACACTCGCTGTTAATGAATTTGCTAAATATCAATATCAGGTAAGGCGGAGGTCTAATCGAAATCGAAAAACATGGCAAGGGGTTTTCGAGACAAAAAAGTTTGGGAACCTCTGCCTTAGACAGTTCCACATTTATTTTATAATTATTTGAATATTAAGAGAGAAAAATCTTTCAGGAAGGTGAATAAAAAAATAACCTTAAAATATTTTCCTGAGCACCTTCACTCAGCATCTTGACATTAATACCTGATGCATCTGTGAAGGATCCACCGAATCCTCTCATGGTCTGATAGACTCTAGCCCGACTGATTTCGATAACAGAATCTGAAAAGAATTGTATTATTTACTATTTTTATATTCTTCAATCAAAACCATCCAAGATCGCCTGAGAACAGCCACAAATTCAAATAGGGTTATTTTTACATTCTTAACATCTCAACATATATGAAAAAGAATATGGGTCTGTCTGGGTATTTACAGGGCTTATGACCTGTCATAAGTTAGTTAAGTGGTCACTTTTCACACAAGCGAAATTCTACCCATGATTCACAACCATGAGAGCGCTTGTCTACTACCCGGAATTTTACCGTCCAACAGTCCGACGGTTTTAAAAAACGAAAGCGACTACAATGGTTAATTTAGGCGCAACGTGTTCACGCACCGATCAAGAGCTCCGATCCGAAGAAAGATGAACAAAGCACAAGTCGATCCAAGCCAATCATCGTTTTAAAACGTTAACTGACGTGCCGGACGATAAAATTCCGTGTAATTCCGTGTAGTGGACAAACGCCCTGATAGTTATCTTATGGCGGCCTTAAAATATGGGTGATTAATATTATCCCTGTATCAGAAGGTGGGTGGATGAGAAAAGTGCCTTAGAGGGCGAATGAATATAAAAAATAAGAATATCCAATTATTCTTTTGACATTTCATCAAAGATGAAGAAGAATATGGAAGTCTGGGCATGTACGGGGCTGACGACCGTCATAGGCTGGTTTAAGTGATCACTTTACACACGTGTAACATTCACCAATTCTACGCATTATTGACAACCACACTACTCAAATTCTTGGAAGTTCTATATATATGAACTAATTTTGAAACATTGTTCTTGAATCACTAGAACTTCACTAGAGACATCTATTGGTGAGATGAAAAGAAGAATATCCAATAGTGGAGATAAGGCGGAGAAAGAAAGCGAATAAGTCGACTCACCGGTTGTAAAAAAATGATCGTGAAACCAATTCAAAATGCCAGTTGTTCGCACAAAAGGTTTAATTGATCCTATTGTTTTGTTGAAACGAAGACCTTCCTAGAAGAAAAATTAAATATTTTTATTAATTTCATAAAATATTTGCTTCTGAAAACGCTGCCCCAAGTATTTTGTAATCCAGTGCCCGCTTGGTAATTCAAAGCTAACTGGTGTTCAAGGGCTAAATCACACATCCGTCTTAAAAACCATTAAATCCTCAGTGTTCTGGACGACTTCTTCAGCCCAGTTGGTGGCTATGCTGAAAGCTGTTATGGCTTTAGAGGGAGAAATTTTTAAAACTATGATCACGTAGACAGAATGTAAGAAGTACTAAAATCGTTAAGAACGTAGTTTCCTGGAGACAGTGGAACCACTCGGGATACCTCATCACAGTAGGTGGCGTTACAGACACAGACAATGTAAGAACATATAAAGATTATCTTACCTCACTAGAAACGTAAAGAACGTAGTTTCCTGGAGACAGTGGAACCACTCGGGATACCTCATCACAGTAGGTGGCGTTACAGACACAGACAATGGAAGAACACATAAAGATTATCTTACCTCACTAGAACCGTAAAGAACGTAGTTTCCTGGAGACAGTGGAACCACTCGGGATACCTCATCACAGTAGGTGGCGTTACAGACACAGACAATGGAAGAACACATAAAGATTATCTTACCTCACTAGAAACGTAAAGAACGTAGTTTCCTGGAGACAGTGGAACCACTCGGGATACCTCATCACAGTAGGTGGCGTTACAGACACAGACAATGGAAGTATGATTGTACCTTCTTGGTATGCATGGTTTATCTAGGGCTTAATTTCAAAAGGATTAATTCATTACAAAGTAACATCTTATATAAGTTACAATATTCAAAGAGCTTAAAATCTAGAATTCCTCAAATCAATGGTTAATTCTAAATCCGCTTTGTATAAGAAGAAGCTGAGGCTTATATCTTGGCAGTAAAGAGAGACCAACTATGGAGTAAGCTAGCTCTATTCATAGGATAATTTTAGAGATGGGGCCTCTTTTTACTATATCTAACCAGAAGGATCATGGATAAGACAGACTACTTAGACAACAGCCAACTGCAGTCTGTGTTCTTCATCTTGCTCAGAAGCTAACCTCATGGGAGCAAAGAAGCAAACTATTGAGCGAGCTAGCTCTATTCTTATTATGATTTGAAGAAATTAGGTCTCCTATTTATGAGTTTTGATTAGGAGATCATGAATAAGGCAGACTGCAACAAGCTGCATCCAGCCAAGTTCTTTGTCTTGCTCAGAGACTTACCTCATGGGAGCCAAGAGGACAACTATTGAGTGAACTAGCTCTAATAATTTGAAAAGATGGTAATCTTATTTACTAGATATGATGAGAACAATTACGGAGAAGGTGGACTACTATAAGCTACATCCAACCAACTGCAGTATGTGTCCTCTATCTTGCGCAGAGACTGTTTATGTAGGTTTAACTCTTGCCGGTCCCCCAAAATTAAAAAAAAATCTAGGCAGACAGTAACATTCCAATTGGAAAATCATTATTTTGTCCTCTGCTCCACATACTGCTGTAATAGATACGAGTGACAAAAATGTAAGCTTGGAATTGAAATAAATAATGCTAATGGTGAAAAAAATGTCGAATAACATCCGACATGGAACCTAAGAGGAAAAAATCAATTTCGAATGAGACTCGACATTGGACCAGTAAGCGTTAAGTGGTGTCGTCTTCTGAAGTTTGTGCCTTCGCACATGCCTTCCTTAATCGAAAAAAGCAGGCCTCGGGTATCTTATATTATGGCCTATCCATTTGGCTAGCTTTTGTGTTTATTAAGTAAGCATCTAGACTCCTAAGCTCTGCTTTATACCTCGTTGTTCCCTATATGCTACGACCATTGAATCTTGAACACAGCACAGCATCTCAAACGCTTATTTTCTGTTGTGTACTCTCAAGAAGTAAAAATCAACCTTTTCCAGTACTATTTATTCTCTCAATGATTTTTTTATTTAGTCAAATAATTTATGAACATACCTCTGATATTGATGACAAAAGTTGTTAAGATTATGTGAAAGAACACATAGGACAATTTCGACATTATATGTTTCAATCTGCAAAAATTCAACTGAAAATTAAAAAAAAAAAACACAACTATGATTACTTCGTAACACTTAAATATAATATGTAAAATATAAGCCAAGGAAGGTCGATTACTATATGACACGATCAATTATATCTAGTGTAAGTTTTCAAACAATCGCTCACTACTTTCAACAACGTCAAATATCAAAAAACTTGAATTTTCAGGAGATCGTTTTTAAAGTTAAAAAATATAATAAAATGTATTAAAAATAAATATCAAGCCACTTATTGAACTTTTTACTGTGTAACAGATTTTTTCTAGGTAAAACCTGAATATTTTTTCTCCATTTGAAAATTATTTAGTTTATTTAAAAAAATAATTAAACGATACCTTTTCTTAAAAATCCAAAAACAACACTTTCTGCCCTGTAGCGGGTAAATATTAAGTTTAAAATATGCCGCTTTTGCTGGGATAAAGTACATTATCTGGGCATTCCGAAAACATGCACAACTGAAAATTGTCGATTTTTGATATATGACGTTGTTGAAAAGAGTGAGCGATATGTGATAAAGGTGACGCATTGCTATGAGTCCTCTCTGGCTACCCTAGACGACATTTTTCTTTGGTTGCGTACCCTTATGACGAATAACTCATAAATTATGCCCCCTAATTTATGTTCTCATCTTCCTGGCTCCATACCAACTTCTCGTGTTTGTAGACTGTTGAGGTCAGCTCTCCTCATCCTCAGACTGTAGGTCCTTCTATCATGGACAACGTCACCTAGGCCATACCTTCAAATCATGTTATCTTTCTGCAGAATCTATGAATTCTTTGACCTTCCTGTAGATGTCTTTCGAGGAAGATCCATGGCTATTGCCTGGTTCACAATATTATCAGGTTCTCTGCGCCTTGTGTACCCATACAATCGCAATTGCCTTTCTTCTGACTCATTATTATTCTATATATATATATATATATATATATATATATATATATATATATATATATATATATATATATATATATATATATATATATATATATATATATATATATATATATATATATATATATATATATCTACAAACGAAACCGTAAAAACATATTTATGATTTACATATTATAATCATGAATACTACTTTCGTAATAATATTAAATATGAAATAGACTATATATGACTTTAAAAAGACTTTTAAAATGTTACGGTCAATAGAGAGCGCTACAGAACCATGATTACTGACTTCTTCGTAACTCCGTTGAATGGTATTGATGCGACAGTGCTGTGGTTTCAAATATATGGCGCAACATGCCACACGGCGGGTCCCACCATCAATTCATTGCAAAAATTTGAATTTGTATACTGTACCTCGTTTTTTTATATTAAAAATAATATTTAAAAACGCTCACTTACGTGTGTATGATTTATTCACTTTTTATCACATATAACTGCAAATTTTATTATTATCGATTTCTTTTTATTAACAGTTTATGAACTACTTATTACCACAGAAGATTCTTCTTCTTCTTCTTCTTCTTTTTAATGACTTTTTACCCTTCTTGAGTGGTCTAGCTAGTGTCGAGTTATTACCACAGAAAATGTTTAGCCAAGAGAAGGAAGCGAATGAATTGCTATTGGCAAAGGACACATCAGCCAACGCTTTCTGACTTTTTGTATCGTATGTTGTAATATGCAAATAAATTTTAAGCAAAAATAATAGGGAAAATAAAGAAATACCAAAGACATGTGAGAATAAATAATTTTTAGCCTAAAATGAAAAAAATAAAATAGTAGCAATGTATTGTATAATATAACAGGAAAAAAAAGGTGAATTGTAAAATTAGCATTTCACCAAAAAAGATAATACTTGTAATTAACATAAAATACACACATATATATAAATAAATAAATGTTTATAAATATATATATATATATATATATATATATATATATATATATATATATATATATATATATATATATATATATATATATATATATATTTATATATATAAATATATATAAATATATATATATATATATATATATATATATATATATATATATATATATATATATATATATATATATATATATATATATATATATATATATATATATATATATATATATATATATATATATATATATATATATATATATATATATATATATATATATATATATATATATATATATATATATATATATATATATATATATATATATATATATATATATATATATATATATATATATATATATATATATATATATATATATAAATTTATACTCGCATATACACACATATCGCTCACTCCTTTCAAGAACGTTATACATAAAAAAACTTTTTTAAAGTTTAGAAATATAATACAATTTCACTTATTGAACTTTTTACTGTGCAGATCTTTTTAGGTTAAACTTGAAGGTTTTTTTCTCCATTTGAAAACTAGTTAATAGTTAAAAATAATCAAACAATACCTTTTCTTTAAAATGCAAAAACAACACTTTCTGCCCTGTAGCGGGTAAATGTTAAGTTAATAATATGCCTCTTTTGCTGGGATATAGTACATTTTCTGGGCATTCCGAAAACATGCACAACTGAAAATTAATGATTATTAGTTTATGACGTTCTTAAAAGGAGTGAGCGATATGTACCCATACATTTTATGTGCTGCAAAAGGAGATATTATCGAATGTTGTAGATATATACTATTTTTTTCAAATACATATTTTATTTTCTTAAGAAAAATAATATTAATATCCTTATCATTTAATGCTAGTTGACATTTTACATTAAGCAGAACGTTTTGGATTTTTATAATGTTATTGATAAGCGTCACTGATGAGAATGGTCGGATTTTTTCGAGTTTTCCGTTGTTCTGGATGATATTGTATAGTTGGAGCGAGGTGTTGCCATCGAAAAACAACTGAAAAGAAAAAATGCAATTTATACATACTATACATCAAAAATGGAGGTAAGAGGTCAAAAAAATATGGAACAAAGGCAAAATAGAGGAATGGGTAAATGAACAAGAGTTAATTCTATGAAGATTGTAAAATAGTTTATATTCTTTTTTGTTTCCTTTTATTTGAATAATTTGTTCTCTTAATTTGTTCTCTTTATATTAGAGAGTAAAAAAAATGAATGATGCGAATGTTTTGGTTTACAGAAGCAGAGGAAGGCTGAGGAAAACTTGGGGAGGCGGCGTGATGGTAAGTAAGTTTAAATTATACTTATGTATGTATACTTATACTTAATGTTTGCATATAAATATATATTTATATAGGCAAAGCCTCTCTTAGAGGCTTGAATGCAGGTAGGATAGTAAGGATAGGGAAGGTAAATGTGAAAAATACATCACAAACACCCGGACCAATTAATAATAAATCTTTCTTGAATTTATTTTCCACTTGGCGGGAATCGAACCCGCGACGCCAGTTTCGTAGTTGAGAGTCTACCCAACTACGCCACGGCGCATGTCCATTTGTAATGTTGGTATATATATACATATATATATACGCCGTAGGCAGAGAGGATGGAACGCCACACTTCTGTCCTGACATACCTTCCTCGCCTCCTTCACATCCATACATCTAGTCATACATGCCATCCGATTACGCAGACTTTTGACACCGCCAGATTTTAGGTTCTGATTGATCATGCCAAGTCTTTTTTGGTCGTCCCCGTTCTGTTTTCCCTCTCACATTCGCCACATATATTTTCTTAGTCATTCTCTCGTTATCCATTCGCTCCACATGTCCAAAGAACTCTTCCTAATCTTTTCAATTATTCCTCGTTCAACCTTACATTCCTTTTTTATGTCTTTATACATACACATATATATATATATATATATATATATATATATATATATATATATATATATATATATATATATATATATATATATATATATATATATATATATATATAGAACTCTTATCTGCACCCCAATGGTGCATAGGGCACTGCGTCATATAAACGCAGTGTTATCTTGATCGTTTACATATGAAGGAGAGGTGATCAGCCCTCCGCTTCAGGTACCAGTCCAGGGTAATATTGAATAAATACGACAGTGAAAAAATCACTTATATTTATTTTGCCCCCCTTGGGAATTGAACCCGGGACCTCCAGAACGGTAGCCGAGCGTGCTGACCATTATACTACGGAGGCGGACAATATATATATATATATATATATATATATATATATATATATATATATATATATATATATATATATATATATATATATATATATATATATATATATATATATATATATATACATATATATATATATATATATATATATATATATATATATATATATATATATATATATATATATATATATATATATATATATATATATATATATATATATATATATATTTATATATATACAATGAAATTTTCGTTTTACGAATGCCATAATGCATCAATATAACTGAGTAGCTGATATTCCAATTCATCCTCGTACTCAATATTAAAATATTATTAAAAAATGTTGAAATTCGACAGTGTTAAAATTATACAAAGGGGTTAAGTACAATTTTTTGCAGGAATTATTGCTTTATATGATATTTGTTAATGTATTCTATCTTTTATTTATTGCGGTATGATGAAATTATATTTGTATTAGTGGGTGGGATAAAAAATGTTGTATTTTTACAGAAAACTTTTTGTCTTTAATAAATTATAAGATTAATAAATAAATAAATTTCCTTTTATTTTTTGACATCTCATTAAAGATGAAGAAGAATATGGAACTCTGGGTATTTACGGGGCTGACAACAGTCATAGGTTTAAGTGATCACTTTACACACGTGTAACATTCACCAATTCTAACCATCATTGACAACCACACTTCTCCAATTCTTGGAAGTTCTGTATATATGAACCGATTTAGAAACATTGTTCTTGAATCACTAGAACTTCACTAGAGAAGCTTTTTACCAAGCAGAAACTTTTATTGGTATGTGAGGTCCGAATCCTGGATTATAATCACATACATGAGAAACGCCTGAAAATACCATTTTCATTTTTATTATTTAAGCTTATCATTTGACAAGATAATTTATTTACCACTTTTTGTATTTTTTTATCCAGATTTTGTGAACAAGTATTTGGACACACTCAAAATGTTGTAAGAAAAACTTTAATTAAAAACTTTATAATTACCCTTGAAAACAGGCAACCCACAAAAGCTAGTTTTTACAAATCGCTCACTCCTTTCAAGAACGTCATAAATCAAAAAAAATGATTTTTCAGGAGAACGTTTTTAAAGTTTAAAAATATAATACTATGTTTTAAAAATAAATATCAAGCCACTTATTGAAGTGTTTATTGTGCAACAGATCTTCTTAGGTAAAACCTGAAGGTTTTTTCTCCATTTGAAAAATATTTAGTACGTTTAAAAAAAATATTAAACAATACATTTTTTTCGAAATGCAAAAACGACACTTTCTTCCCTGTAGCGGGTAAATATTAAGTTAAAAATATGCCTCTTTCGCTGGGATATAGTAGCATTTTCTGGGTATTCCGAAAACATGCACAACTGAAAATTGACGATTTTTGATTTATGACGTTCTTGAAAGGAGTGAGCGAAATGACACATTTGACCAAAATGTGTCATTTTTCATAGTGTAGCGGGTTTTACTACGGCAATGTAGGTCCAGGTATGGATGGTATAGATTATTTTTCATAGCTCCAAAATTGTTTAATTCATTCCAAAAAGACTATATGTTAGACATTAATAAGCTAAGTTTGTTTCGATTTAAAATTTTGTTTAAATTATTTATTTAAAAAAAAAAACAGATCTATGTAAGTACCTTCTTCTTAAAACACATATAGTACACATACTACCTTGATCAAAAAGTTCCCGGAATCGCCACTGTGTTCTCACCAGCGTTCTCAGTCACCCGATTTGAGTTTTTACTTGTTTTTCTTAGGTTGCTACATCTGTCATTGGTATTCTATGAAATTTTCAGCTTGATGACTTTATAAAATAGAACAACTTTGTTTTAACCACTTTTTATTGGTACACTTTTTCCAACCTTTTTTTCCTTTTTTTTATGTACCATAGAACGGGGCTACTTGAACTTTGATGTGTTACTTGAGCCCAGTACAAAAAAAAATTAAATCTGTATTTGGTCTACAATAATGAACGTATCGACGTGATTCATTGTTTCCCTGACAGGTTGCACTTATTGTCACATTACTTCGATCGATACCACGATCTAAATATTTTTTTGTACTGGGCTCAAGTAACACATCAAAGTTCAAGTAGCCCCGTTCCACGGTACTTGTATTAATGTACTGTTATTGTACTTGTATTAATGTATTGTGAAATGCAAAAGAATTTAAAAGAAAGAAAAAATAATACTAACCCCAAGTTAGACGATTCCCGGGCAGAGACTTTTTTTTTTAAATAAAAATATATAGAATAATTAACCTGTTATGTCTTAGTATCTGTTGCGGTTCTGAGAATTTCTCCAGTCCAGATTTCTTCTTCATTCTCATACTGATGGGCATGGGGGCTGAAAACTTGACTTCTCTCGGTTCTTGGAGTTCTAGGGCCGAGTAAGGAGCCCCCTGAGACACCTGTAGCTTCATCTGTAGGACAAACAAACAGGACTTAATGCCCTTAGCTAAACTGTCATCCACTCCATCCAGAAATTAGAGAAAGGCTAAGATCTCTATGTTGGGTCGCTTGAGGGCTTCAACATCAAAAGGGATAAAATCCAGATTTGTGAACAAGTATTTGCAACATTTTGAGAAAAATGCTGTAAATAAATTATCTGGTTAATTATAAGCTTAAATAATAAAAATGAAAATGATGTTTTCTGGCGTTTCTCATGTGTGTGATTATAATCCAGGATTCGGACCTCACATACTAATAGAAGAGTGTCTACTCAATAAAAAGCTTCTTTTTCATCCCACCAATAGATGTCTCTAGTGAAGTTCTAGTGATTTAAGAATAATGTTTCAAAATTGGTTTATATATATAGAACTTCCAAGAATTTAAGTAGTGTGGTTGTCAATAATGGGTAGAATTGGTGAATATTAGACGTGTGTAAAGTTATCACTTAAACCAGCCTATGGCGGTCGTCAGCTTTGTAAATGCCCAGACTTGTATATTGTTCTTCATCTTTGATGAGATGTCAAAAAGTAAAAAGTATTTGTACGCATTTAAAATGTTGTGTATAAAATAAACTGGTCAAATTATAAGCTGTATAAAATAATTGAAAATCATGTTTTCAGGCGTTTCCCAGTATGCAAAAATGATCGGAGAGTTCGGATCTTGCACGCATCCGAATAAAGGGTCTCTACTAAATAAAAGCTTTCTTCATTCCAACATAGATGGCAAATTACCCCGAATTATTTTTACTTACTGAGAGAAGACTGAGATTTTCAATTTTGTGTGCAGATTGAAATCTGACCAGTTTCTTTTATTCACAACATTTTGAGTGTGTCCAAATACTTATTCACAATTCTGGCACAAATCCAACATAGACTGTTGTGAGCTCACTCCTTTCAACAACGTCATTTATCAAAAATCGTCCATTTTCAATTTTGTGCATGTTTTCGGAATGCCCAGAAAATTTACTATATCCCAGAAAAAGCAGCATATTTTTAATTAAATATTTACCCGCTACAGGGCAGAAAGTGTTGTTTTTGCATTTTGAAGAAAATTTATTGTTCAATTATTTTTTTTTTAAATTTATTAAATATTTTTGAAATGGAGAAAAAACATTCAGGTTTTACCTAAAAATATCTGTTGCAGAGTAAAAAGTTCAATAAGTGGCTTGATACTCATTTTTAAAAGATTTTATTTTATTTTTAAACTTTTAAAACGATCTCCTGAAAAATCAAGTTATTTGATATATGACGTTGTTCAAAAGAGTGAGCGATATGTACTGTGTCTAAGATTGATCATATATATGGTATGTAGGACATCCGAAAATTTAAGTAGTGTGGTGATCAATCATAGTGAACGTTGCACTTGTGTAAAAGGATCAATTAACCCACGTATGGCAGATCATAGGCCTTGCAAATACTCAAACTTCCATGGGGGGATGAAGACTTGATGATAAGGGTGACCGAATACCGCACATCAAAAAGAGAAGTTGAAAATTGCCGAATACCTTTTCTTGCTTCGACTTTTGAAGAGCCAGTTTCGTGTTCATGTCATGTTTGAGTCCAAATTTAGAAATGAAATCCTTCTCGAATATTCCAGTCAAACCTGTAACAAAGAACAGATAAAAATTACTCTAGAGCAGTATTTTATTTTTAATATTTATTAATTCCTCTTCTTCTTCATCTTGGTGTAGGCCTTGTGCCCTGTTTTAAAGAGGGATTAGCCTCCTGCGATGTCGATTCCCAGCTATCGATCCATCTCTTTGGTGGTCTGCCCGGGAGTCGTCTACCTACAGTGTTATGTAAGGAAGTCTGGATGGTTCCATTCTCCTCACATGCTTATACCGTTGTCTCCTTCGTTGCCTTCCCCACCTAACGACATCTTCGATCTCGCATATTTCCCTGATCCTGGCGTTTCTTATTCTATCTCGAAGACTCTTGCCTGATATGTTTCTTAGAGTTGTTTAAAAGTTGCTTTAGAAAATTCTTCTTGACCTATTATGTATATATAAGGATTTATAGCATATTTAGTTTATATTCTTAACAATAATAGTTGATGTGTATAGTTCATAATAAATTGATAAGGTTGATCCCTTAAAATAATACAAAAGACACAATGGATTCAATATCTTACATTAATCAAGATTTGTCACATAGCCCATTTATTTGTCGTATTAGTCTTGTCATATCGCTCACTCCTTTCAACGACGTCAAATATCAAAAATCGTAAATTTTCAGTTGTGTATGTTTTCAGAATGCCCAGAAAGTGTATTATATCCCGGCAAAAGCGGCATATTTTTAACTTAATATTTACCCGCTACAGGCCAGAAAGTGTTGTTTTGGCATTTTGAAAAAAAGGTATTGTTTAATTATTTTTTTAAATATACTAAATATTTTTCAAATTGAGAAAAAACATACAGGTTTTACTTAAAAAGATCTATTGCACAGTAAAAAGTTCAAGAAGTGGTTTGATATTTATTTTTAATCAATTTAATTATATTTTTAAACTTTAAAAATTATCTCCTGAAAAATCAAGTTTTTTAATTTATGACTTTATGGGCATTTTGAAAAGATGCACAATTGAAAATTGACGATTTTTCATTTATGACGTTCTTGAAAGGAGTGAGCGAAATATCTGAACAAGATATTTATAAGAGTTAGATGTTATAGGTCGGAACGGTATTGCAAAATTGATATTACCAGCTCGTTTCAGAAGCTCGTCCAAACTAAGGTCTTCTGTATCCAGCATCGGGGTGTATGTACAATCTTCAAAGTCACTTGTACTAGGAGAAGATAAACCGGTGTGGTGTTGTAATTGGCTGGGTGTTTTGGGTTCCAATGGTTTAGACGAAGCGGGCTGTGTTATGGCATCTAAAAAAATACAAGTATAATTCGGCATTGAAAAAAACCCATTAATATTTGTGCCCCTACCAGAAACTCGAGAAACCGTGAAATATTTTATTGTAATAAGTACAAGTTAACCATATTTATCATAAAAACGGAAAAACCTTAGTTACTCCTGGGAGTATGACAAGATATGATCACGCGTGCTATGCGGTTTGCGGAATACTATTTATAGGCGTAATTCTTACAAGCGGAAAACGCGAGTAACTCCTGGGAGTATGTATGACAAGAAATAACCCTGGTATGCAGTTTGCAGAACTTCCATTTCTAGGCGTAATTCTTAGATGTTATTAGATTCTTAATAACTGTGCTTTTTGTCATAATATAAAATTTCATCAAAATAATTACCACGCTAAGGAAATTTTTTCTACTTCTTATCAACATGCTGAAATAATAATTATAACTTTATTGAAATAGCGGAGCAAAGTCAAAAATAAAAAAAAAGTCAAAAATCAAAGTAAAAATAAAAGAGCAAATTAAAAAGAAGTATATGAGTGAATTTACTGGGCTTACGACCTGTCAAAGGCTGGTTTCAACGATCACTTTACACACGCGTAACACTAACCATTCTGCGAATTGAATAACTGAAATATGGTACAATATTTGAACTCTTCTTCTTCAAACCCTTTTTCGCACCCCAATGGTGCATAGGGCACTGCATCATATATTATCTTGATCGTTAACACATGAAGGAAAGGTGATCAGCCCTCCGCTTCAGGTACCAGTCCTGGGTAATATATAATAATTATTAGAGTGAATAAATCACTTATATTTATTTGACCCCCCCCTGGGAATTGAACGGTGGCCAAGCGTGCTGACCATAACACTACAAAGGTGGACAAATATTTTGACTCACTCATGTGAAACTGGTCATCATTCCACAGGGATGGTTTCCTCGGTTTGTTCGTTCTGTCCGGTGGCGGTAGCATAGAAGGCAGCGACCTGACTTCATCACTCTTATCATGTCCCGTTGGAAGCCTCACCAGGGGTATTATCGCAATATGGTTGCAACATGTCACCAGCAGTTCTGGTCGATTCCACTTTGAGCTTTCCCTGAAAAAATAAAGTTCATTATGTAATTTTTTTGACATCTCATCAAAGATGAAGAAAAATATGGAAGTCTGGGCATTTACGTCGGAAGTCGGGCTTACGACCGTCAAAGGCTGGTTTAAGTGATCACTTTACACACGTGTAACGTTTACCAAATCCTCCCATTATTGACAACCACAGTACTCAAATTGCATGTATTCGCATTAGTTTGGATTATTTAAAAAAAATCTTTTTTGTTACTTTATTATTTGTGTTCCAGTCTTGTTAACCTTAATCCCATGTCCCAAAATGAGAAATAGAAATTACTCATCGGGAATATTATATGGATATTTGACTTATGTATGTAATAAAAAAATAAAAAAATATATGATATAAAAATACTTAAGAAAAAAATTAAAGCTCTTTACATTTAAATCTTGAAAAAATATACAAAAAAAACTATTATATCTTTTATTATATAACATTAAACCACGAGTGTAAGTCCCTCTCCAAGCACAAGAGCACAGTCTCTTTTATGGAGAGGCACAGCGAATCGAAATATAAAAGTTCTCCATATGTATTAATGATTCCAATGTATTATGTTATAAATAAATGTAAATATATTAAATAAATAAATAAAAAAATATGTGTTTTCAAAAAAATATAATAATAATGGATTTTTAATCATTTTTTAAGAAGCTCACATCTTCATCTCTTCTGCAACTTCTTTTTCAAACGTCGATTTCAAAGACTCCTCTTCTGGAAGGGAGTTATTCCTTTGAATCCCTTCTCCGACTCCTGAATTCCTGGAAGTCTTACTCACAACAGGCATCGACAGCTTCCTTTTGAAGTCCTGCTCTAGTGTTTTAATCCTCGCAGGACCCGAGTAGATGGATTGGGGTCCGTATTGGATCAATCTCCCCAGGACTCCAAAGGAACTGAATCTGATCTGGATAGACTGGAGATAGCTTTGGTTAAGGATATCTATCACTTTAAGTTCCTGGAAAAATCAAATGGATATAAGTATGTAGTTTAAGCAACGATTCAAGATCATGTGTAGTATGGTGGTTCACGTGTACCATGTAATTATTCATTAATTTATTATTATTTTGACATCTCATCAAAGATGAAGAAGAATATGGAAGTCTGGGCATTTACGGGGCTGACGACCGTCATAGGCTGGTTTAAGTGATCACTTTACACACGTGTAACATTCACCAATTCTATCCGTTATTGACAACCACACTACTCAAATTCTTGGAAGTTCTATATATTTGAATCAATTTAGAAACCTTGTTCTTGAATCGCAAGAATTTCACCAGAGATATCTATTGGTGAGATAAAAATAAGCTTTTTATTGAGCAGAAACTCTTTTATAAGTATGTGAGGTCCGAATCCTGGATTATAATCACACACATGAGAAACCAGTCTATGACGGTCGTCAGCCCCGTAAATACCCAGACTTCCATATTCTTCTTCATCTTTGATGAGATGTCAAAAAATAATATGAAAATAACTCCTGTAATTGGAGATAATCCAGATTTTGTGAAAAAGTATTTGGACACACTCAAAATGTTGTTTAACATACTCCATTTTTGTTGAAGCTCAGTACAGCTGATATTTGTGCTAGTATGACGATGTCCATGATGGCCGAAGTCTGCACAGGAAGTGTAGAAGTAGGCTTCGCTGATATTACAGGATCCCATATCCTCACTCTTCCATCGCTACTCCCAGTAGCTAAGAGCTTCAGGGTTGTGGAGTAGTAGAAGCAGGAGACACCCTGAAGAAAATTGAACAGTCAAAGGTCAAAATTTACTGGGTCATTTTTTAAGAAGATGAAATATAAAAATTCGACAATTCAGCTTATTGACATAACCAAATCGATGAACAAAATTTCGCGATGAAAAAGAGCATCAAGAAGCTAAATATTATTTTCGGCCCATTCACCAAACCTACGACGCGCATAATTGCTATTCAGTCTTTTCATAGTAAAAGGGCAAAACGTACTTACTTCAAATCAACTGTCAACTGTCAAATTGACAGTCTGTGGATTGACAATTTTGCGAGTTTAAAAACTAAATCTCCATACAAAAAAACGCCCCATATAAAGAAGACTGCACATCTGCACAATGATTATTACGTCGAATATTAAAAAAAATATCTTCTTGCATTTGTTTCTCCTAAAATTTTACGTCTTTTTAGGGAGTGCTATCGATTACAATCAATATTTATTATTATCAACATATATACCTTATTGACTTTAAAGATGTAAGGATCTCTTATCCCTTTTCTGTGTTTAATTATAAGGGAGGCATCGGGATCACTGGAACAGGATATTACAGAGTCGTTCAATCCTAGGAAGACAATTTTCTTGACAGGACGAGAGTGAAGCCTTCTTTGGATTTTGATGTCACAATAAGGCTCTTGGAGTATGCAGTGAAGATCCTAAAAGAAGAAATTAATGAACTATCAAAAGAGGTCAAAATATAATTACAAGAATTAAAAAAGACAAAAATCAACCAGGAATTTAAACTGTCTAAAAGACTTCTAAGAAAGTCAATCAAGTAAAAACCAAAAACATTACCATAAACCAAAAACAAATCATTAAAAACCAAAAACATTACCATAGACCAAAAACAAATCATTCAAAGCCAAAAACATTACCATAGACCAAAAACAAATCATTCAAAACCAAAAACATTACCATAGACCAAAAACAAATCATCCAAAACCAAAAACATGACTTTGTACTTGGTATGGAAAGAATGCCAGAAGACAGACTTCCACGTTATTATAAAAACCAATATAATAGATTAAAAATTAAATATTACGATTAAAAAATAGATTTTAGTATAAATAAATAAAAAATAATTTAAAAAACCAGAGAAGACAAAAATGAATTAGGAATTTTAAACAGACTCAAAGACTTCTATTAAAGATAGTCAAGTTCAAACCAAAAACAATTACCATAGACCAAAAACAAATCATCAAAAACCAAAAACATGACTATTTACTTGGTATGGACAGAATGTCAGAAGACAGACTTCCACGTTATTATAAAAACCAATTTAATAAATTAAAAATGAAATATTATGATAAAAATAGATTTTAGTATGAATAGATAAAAAATAATTTAAATAACCAGAGAAGACAAAAATAAACCAGGAATTTAAACTGTCTAAAAGGCTTCTTAGAAAGTCAATCAAGAAAAAACCACATTACCATGGACCAAAAACAAATCATTAAAGACCAAAAACATGACTATGTACTTGGTATGGACAGAATGTCAGAAGACAGACTTCTACGTAATTATAAAAAAAAAACAACATCTTCCATCTATCAAAAAAAAAAGAAATAGATGAAGCGAATTTAGCACGATCAAAATAGAATAACAGAATTCAGCTTGATTTATTGATTTTTATTATTATTTATTCAATAGTTACATTTTTTAAATACAATTTCTATACTTAATACCATCTTATGATTTTAGTTGCGCTGAGCTTCTCCAAAAAAGAGACTGAGCTCTTGTGCTTCGAGAGGGAAATATTTTTTTAAATGTCAATTTGTATTTTTTTTTTAATGTGAACAGCTATATATGGTATGAAACGTTTTGATCAATATCACAAGTCGCTCACTCCTTTCAAGAACGTCATAAATCAAAAATCGTCATTTTTCAGTTGTGCATGTTTTCGGAATGCCCAGAAAATGTACTATATCCCAGCAAAAAGGCATATTTTTAACTTAATATTTACCCACTACAGGGCAGAAAGTGTTGTTTTTGCATTTTAAAGAAAAGGTATTGTTTAATTATTTTTTTAAATATACTAAATATTTTTCAAATGGAGAGAAAACCTTCAGATTGTACCTAAAAAGATTTGTTGCACAGTAAAAAGATACATAAGTGGCTTGATATTTATTTTTTATGCATTGTGTTATATTTTTAAACTCTAAAAACGTTCTCCTGAAATATCACGTTTTTTTTATTTATGACGTTCTTGAAAGGAGTGAGCGAAGTCTATTATTAGTTGTTTGGAAGATATCGCTTTTCAGCAATAAGCCCGCCAATGTACTTTTTATTTTCTGTACATAAAGTTTAAATAAATAAATAAAATATTATATTTAAATCGACGGGTAGATCCATGTTATTTCTGTAAAGTGCCTCTAAAGTGTCAAAAACAATCAATCACAAATTGATATATTGTCATATTTTTAGTGTATTCAGAAATGCTGAATTTGCTCCACTTATAATAAGAAGATTTTTTAAAAATGACGTAATAGATTATATTTTAAATATATTAAAAATAGATTTAACCAGGAATTTAAAACCGTATTGAAGACTAAAGAAAGATAATCAAGAACCAAAAAGATTACTATGGACTATGTTTTTGGTATGGACAGAATGTCCGAAGACAGACTTCCATGCATCGCTCTTCAAGGAAACTCCAAAGGGTGTAAAATAGACCCCCCAGGCAGACCCCTGAAAAGGTGAAGAGCTAGCTGGCAGTTGTATTCTTCGAGGAACAGTCGGTGGCTCAGAGAGATTTCCAGCATCTATAGAAAGGAGAGTAAGAATAAGATGAAGATACTCACTATCCAAAATATATTGTTTATTTTATCCTGAATTTGTTTGAAGAACATTCCCACCCTTGGTTGTTTAAAATTGATGAAGGTTATATTTCCATGATCATCTCCCATGGCTAGACAGGATTGTCCTGTTTTGTTCTTTGAAGGATTATACGCGAAACACTGCAAGAAGATAAATATAAAAATATGTTTATTGAAAGTATCTCAACTCAAGACGAAGCATCTATCGAATGACAATAAAAACAACACAACTTAACTAACCATCACGCCGCTTCTCCGTAGGGGTAGGCAGAAAGAGCAGAACGCCACACCAAACTGTCTTTGGAAACATTCTGCACCCCATCCACAATCATGCATCTCCTCATACATACCTGCCGATTATTCCAACTCGAGACCTGACCATTTTCGAGTATTTGAAACATCTGATCATGCCAACTCTCCTCGGGGTTCCTCTGCTTCTATTACCAACCACATTCACCTCTTAAATTTGTTTAACTGTTCTTTCTTCACTCACTCGATTCACATACCATCATTCACCAACCATCTCAATACACCGTTCTTTGTTTTATCGATAATGCTTATCTCAACCTTACGTTCTTTATTTTATATCACCATAAAACAAAAATAGACACTCAGAATTCAACATCACATTTATTTTATTTATTGTTTTGGCATTAACTTTGTGGTAAGACATGTTACAATGATTAAAGAAAACACTTGTTTTTTACCACTTGAGTTTTATTATAGACTACATGTTTCAGAAGTTAAACTTCCATCATTCAGGTCTGTATAATAACTATGTATATATGACTGTTATTTTTTGACATCTCTTCAAACAAGGTTTCTAAATTGGTTCATATATATATAGAACTTCCAAGAATTTCAGTAGTGTGGTTGTCAATAATGTGTAACATTCATCAGTTCTACCCATTATTGACAACCACACTACTGAAATTCTTGGAAGTTCTATATATATATGAACCAATTTAGAAATCTTGTTTGAAGAGATGTCAAAAAATAATATGAAAATAACTCCTGTAATTGGAGATAATCCAGATTTTGCGAACAAGTATTTGGACACACTCAAAATGTTGTAAATATATATGACTGTATGTCTGTTATTATACAGACCTGAATGATGGAAGTTTAACTTCTGAAACATGTAGTCTTTAATAAAACTCAAGTGGTAAAAAACAAGTGTTTTCTCTAATCATTATCACATTTATTATTATTAATACTTGAGAGAGGTTAGGTTAGGAGTCGGAATTATACGAAAAGAATGAATTTGGAAAAGATGAAGATTGTTTATCCCTACGGCGAACGGCTTGAAAGGTTAATTAGTTAGTTATTTTTTATGGTTGTTAGTGGGCACATAGGTAAAAAAAATCATTACCGTGGGTATATTGGTAATACCAGTTATAAGAAACGTTGGAATGTGACACAATGTTGAAGAGTCGAAGATCATCAGGCTTCTGTCAGACGCTGCCAACAAGAGTGACTGAGAATCCTGAAACCAGATTACAATGTTTTCAATTCTTCTTATCATTTACTGTGTAATACCAAAAAATCCTTAATATTTAGTATTTTTTTACGGAGTGTGAGGAAGTTTTTGATAAGGGTAATTAATTATAAGTATTTTAATGTTTTAGAATTTAATAAACCCTGATGATGACAAGGTTCTTGTCGAAACCGGTAGGTTGAAGTGTACTTTTAATAAATAAAAAGAAAAAAAAAACAAAGTTTAATTTTATAAAGTTTTTAAAATGTGCCACAATGTATTTGCGAAAAACATTCAAGAAATAAACAAATAATTTATTTTTAGTTATGCAATGTTAATATGTACGAGTATTATTATTATGCATTGCTCCTGTTCTCTTATACGGCTGTGAAACATGGCACCTTACAAGGGTCCAGAGCAGCCGTGTACTAAGCTTTGAGAATAGGTGTCTGCGGAGAATCTTAGGCGTGCGGTGGTTTGACTTTGTGAGGAATGAAGAGATAAGGCGTAGGACGCAGCAAATCTTGGTCACAACTGTCGCCAAGAAAAGGCGATTCAGTTGGCTTGGCCATGTACTCCGCATGCCTCCTGAGAGCCTTAATCAAGCTTGCCCCTTTTACAAGGCATCAGGTTCGCGCCGCCCAGGATGACCCCTGCTGACAATTCGTCGGCAGCTCTCGTCAGAACTTTGGGACGCGGATCTGACTTGGGAGGATGCAAGGGAGCTGGCAGCCGACAGAAAAGCCTGGAGACAGTTTGTGGACTCCATATGCTCCACCTAGGGAGCGGATATGGTTATTATTATTGTTATTCATACAAATTTAAAACAAATTGTTTATTAACCTCGACAAGTAAAAATGTATCTTTTAGGATAATATCACATCTTTAAACAACTTACTTTTCGCGGAAACAAATTTAATTTAATTCGTTTTTTTTTTCCTTTCCTTAAAAAAATAATTCTACCTCTAAATTGATGGCTGCTGTAATCCAAACGTCCCTTACTCTTCGGTTGACACCAGTTCTCGTGAAGAACACGTCGTATTCCATCAGCAGCTTCAATTTCCCATCATAAATACCAACTTTCCCATACTTGGAAATTATGACGAAACTAAATGATGTTTCAGTTTCTATTGGCACCACGAATGCAATTGATTCTTTCTGAAACGAAACACGAAAGGTACATGATAAACTTGATAGATTTTCAAAATATTTTGAGTGTGTCCAAATACTTGTTCACTAATTATAATAATAATAATTAAATCCTTATCCGCACCCCAATGGTGCATAGGGCACTGCTTCATATAAACGCAGTGTTATCTTGATCGTTTACACATGAAGGAAAGGTGATTAGCCCTCCGCTTCAGGTACCAACCCAGGGTAATATTGAATAAATATTACAGTGAAAAAAATATATTTATTTGACCCCCCTGGGAATCGAACCCGGGACCTCCAGAACGGTAGCCGAGCGTGCTGACCATTACACTACGGAGGAATTACACTAATTATAAGCTGCAAAAAAATGAAAGTCATGTTTTCAGGAGTTTCTCAGTATGTAAAATAATCCGGTTAGTATCTTGCACACATCCGAATAAAAGAGTCTCTGCTAAATTAAAGTTTCATAAATCTAACATAGATGGAGCTAGTGAACTCAAAGAACAGGATCACGAGATTAATGATATAAGTATGTAGGATTTTATTATTTAGAATTGGGTGGAAAAGGTGAATGTTACACGTGTGTAAAGTGATCACTTAAACCAGCCTATGACGGTCGTCAGCCCCATAAATGCCCAGACTTCCATATTCTTCTTCATCATCTTTGATGAGATGTCAAAAAATAATATGAAAATAACCCCTGTAATTGGAGATAATCCAGATTTTGTGAACAAGTATTTGGACACACTCAAAATGTTGTAAATGTAGAAGCTATTCATACTACCTTGCAGTGTGCCAGATCCAATATTCTTATCTTTTCCTTCTTCACCGGAGTCCATCCATCAGGATTTCTGCTGGTTCTCCTTTCTCCACATTCGAGCAGTTTATCCAACAGTTGCTCCCACCATATAAATCCTGAATCATCAGTATCCAAAGCGCTGAAGAGCTTTTGGGATTCAGAAACTAAGTTCGAATTGGCTGAAAAATACGGTTTCAGAATTTTTAATAAAGTAGGTAGAATATTGTATGTATATAAATATAACAGCAGTCTCAATATAGACCAAGAATTAAATCGTTTTTTTTTATAAAGGGAAGATGGAACTACTAACTAACTAACTAACTGCCAGTTTAGCATTCGCTAATAGATTTTTATTTGCTAAAACTGACTAAAGTGCACCATTCACTCTGTTTCCAGCATTCACTCTCCTTACTATGTCTTTATCAATCTTAATACGAAATCATCTACCTGTTTCAAAAGCTCCCCATTTACCAATATTTCACACTTAGATCTACATTCTTCTCTTTCAAAAACCATGATCTTGGATTTGCTAACATTCATCAATAAATCACTTTCCTTGCACATATTGAACTGGTGGAATAGCTCTGCATATATACAACTTTTGAAAATGCTTTATGAATGACAGAATGGTCAACGTTGAATGTTATACAATTGGTGAACACCCTCAGTTGTAAAGGACATTGGTACAATAAACCAAGCTAGCACACGAAATGCCGAACCATCTTCTAGTGAAACGGAAGGTCTCTCGATGCCAGTCATTAGTCCGCCTTATCCTCAGGAGTGCAACGTGGTTTCTTCCCAGTTATGAGCAAATGCTGACAAGTTCCTGATTGACCCACACTAGATTATCCTTCCTGTTCCCAACACAGTTTAAAATAAAACATTATTTTAATTACCAGAAACAAAAATCCATCGAATGACCTATTTACCTTGTACATAATAAGAAAGGTAAATAAAAAATGCAATTTCCATATTTAAAAAAAAGAGTTAGTGGTACCTCTCAGTTAGTGGTACCAAAATGTGCCTTACCAAAAACGGACTGGATGGCATTCTCGAAGTCACTCCTCGATATGTAGAACGTTCTCTTCTCGCGGTGTCTCTGCTCTTCTGCCGGCTGATGCTCAGATGAGTCTGAGTCCAGTTTGTGGAAGTACTGCTTCAAGTTCAGAAGAGACGATGTGTCCAACTTCCATAGAAGTTGACCGATTACATCGTCGACGACACGACTGCAAATCAAACTTAGACATGTAGCATTTTGAAGCTCTGGTTTTTTATATGTTATCTCAATGAGGATGAAAAGGTCTTTGGGGTTGGATCATGAAAGATTCCGGTAATTTTAAGGGTGATGGACCAGCATTGAGAGATTACTTTAAACAGTGTTAAACGTTCACCATTACTCCCTACTGGAGATACATTTAGTGTTTGCGTAAAATAAAATAGAATTGTAACTTTCATTGCACATTATTTATCTGTTTGTATGTATTTGAGCGTGAGAGGAAGAGATAGTGCTTGCAAGTTTGTATTTTTGTGCGAGTGTGTATATGTATTTCCCCTTTTGTATGTATGTGTGTGTGTATGTGCGTGCGTTAGGCGTGGAAGTGGTTGTGTATGTACATGTGAGTTTATGCATATATATATATATATATATATATATATATATATATATATATATATATATATATATATATATATATATATATATATATATATATATATATATATATATATATATATATATATATATATATATATATATATATATATATATATATATATATATATATATATATATATATATGTGTGTGTGTGTGTGTGTGTGTGTGTACAATGTGTGTGTGTGTGTGCGTCTTCGTGCGTGTGGGTGAGTTTGGCATAAATATATATTATATGTAAAGGTGATTCAGTTGGCTTGGCCATGTACTCCGCATGCCTCCTGAGAGCCTTAATCAAGCTTGCCTCTTTTACAAGGCATCAGGTTCGCGCCGCCCAGGACGACCACTGCTGACAATTCGTCGGCAGTTCTCGTCAGAGCTTCGGGACGCGGATCTGACTTGGGAGGATGCAAGGGAGCTGGCAGCCGACAGAAAAGCCCGGAGACAGTTTGTGGACTCCATATGCTCCACCTAGGGAGCGGATATGGTTTATTATTTTATTATATTTAAATGTGTTGGAGGTTGAAAATGTTTTAATAGAGGAATGCTCAAATTTAAGGGAGGAGGAATTTCACCGAACACACTGAAATTTGGCATAGATAATATTTATTCAATTGAATTGTCTTTTTTTACCCTCTACCCCATAAAACTTAAGTATAAGGCAATTACAAGTCTTTTTTAAATGTGAAAAAAAAATACCATAGTAGTCACTTGCCTTCTCGTCGGGCTTTCCAATGACTCTGAAAATTCGCTTTCTCCCAGTTCATCTGGTTGACTGTTTTCCTCGTTCATGTTTGAACAATTTCAAATTATAACACAATTGACTATTGACAAAGGGTCACAACCGTTTCTGAATAACTCCTATCAAGTTCGTCCGTTTTATAGGCTACTTCAGAGATAAACTTCATGTATGCGTTGCACCGTAACTAAATGTTTTGAATTATTAAATCGATATTGGTCAAACATCTGCTCCATAGAAACAAACAAATACATTCAACAGGTGAATGATAGGGTCGTTGGAGTAGATTAACATGTTCACTGCGATAAATATTTCGTCAAAAATTACGATATATTTAAAACGCTAAAGGTATTTTAAACATGTGAAATAATATGAGATTCTTATCCTTGACACTTGTCCGCCTCCGTGGTGTAATGGTCAGCTAATGTAATGCTTGTTTAGCTACCGTGCTGGAGGTCCCGGGTTCGATACCCAGGGGGGGGTGAAAATAAATATTAGTGATTTAACACTGTAATCTTTATTTAATATTACCCTGGACTGGTTTCTGAACGCAAGAGTGATCACCTTGCCTTCATGTATGTAATGATCAAGATAACACTGCGTTAATTTGATGCAGTGCCCTATGCACCATAAGGGTTATAAGTAAGTAAGTAAATCCTTGAATGTTTTTCGAAGATACTTTGTGCCACATTTTATAAACTTAAAGAAATAAACAAAATAAAACTAATTGTATTAATTGATTCGGCAGTCATTTAGTGGTAAAATCTATCCATTTTTGATTGTTTAGCCCATCCACTCAATCATAAACTAGCTAGCTTTTACCCCATGATCCATAGAGCACTACAATTCCTATTAAATGATAATAAGTTTAAACGAGAAATAAATACAATCAAACAAATTGCTTACAATAACGGTTATAAACCACATATAATAGACGCGATATTGGCGCTTAAAAATAAAAATAATTTAACAAAAACATTTCTCTACTCAGCCGATACGTAAAATGAAAAAGTAAAAACCAACTGGAGAATAATCATTTACATAAATAAAACATCACATAAAATAACCTAAGAATGCCCTAATAATATAAAACCAGCATTTTACACAAAAAATTATTTAACTTAAAATTTTAAAACACAAAGTAATCCTGGAAATATATTAGACAATAGTGGCATATTATTTATTGATTCGGCATTAACTTTGTGGAATGATGTGATTATTTTATTAAAATTAAACACTTGAATAAGCCACTTTATCGAGTTTTATTTGTATTTACGACTAGTTTCGAAAACGACAGATTTTTCATCTTCTACTCTTTTTTCCACTTACATTCGTCTCATAAATTCGTTTTACCGTTCTTTCCTCACTCATTCGTTCTACATGTCCAAACCATCTCAACACACCTTTCTTAATTTTATCGATAATGCTTATCTCAGCTTTGCATTCCTTCCTTATTTCACTATTCGCACATCTGTCATACATCGTTTTATCGCACATTCTTCTGAGAGATCGCATTTCGACTGCATTCAGTCTACTTTCATCCTTCTTTTGCCAACTCCATGTTTCACTTCCATACATTAGAGTTGGAACCAGGACTCCGTTTAGCTTCCGCTGATAGGTTTTTATTTTATTTTATTTTATTTTATTTGGGATTTTTACAGCCAAAACAATATATTATACAACATTAATTAACCAAACTATGGCCAATTACAAAAAATCCTCCGATAATGCTATTCTTATGTTGGTTGGGGTGAGTGTGTGTGTGTGTGTGTGTGTGTGTGTGTGTAGTACCTATTTAAACAGTTGGCTTGTTGAACAAACGGCAACGATCAATCATTCACCTAATTTCCTGCTTATGTCATTTTTTATGGAATTAGTGCTTTTCCCAAATATATCTACGTCATTAAACATTTTATTATAAGTATCCATAATGCGGTTAATTGTAGTATTTCTGGCAAAATCAGTGTTACATTTAGGTACTTGAAAAAGTTGATTATAACGCGTTTGCCTTTGCGGTACCCTAAAATATTTTATTAGCTATAACTGATTTCAGTGCACCATTCACTTTGTTCCCAGCATTCACTCTCCTTTCTATGTCTTTATCAATCTTTCTAATCTTTCTATGTAGAATGCCCTTTCTAGATACGCGAATATGGCTACGTTGTTGTCACCAATGAGTCACCAACATACCCACGTTCCTTACACGTGACAAGGCAGAGCATGAAGTGGAGTTTCCCCCCTGAAATGTTACTATACGGTTGAGTGTACGCGTAATATTTTGCACCCTTCTCTGAATACAAACTACTCCCATGCTTCATGAGCAAAATAAGTGCTACTAACGACCCTTTTCATAATATAATAATATTATTACAGTGATACAAGAAACGTTTTGGATCATTACTGCAGGGATTGTGTTGCGTAATTCAATACAAGTATCGGATGTACGAAAACTTAAACACCTTCAAAAAATATTTTGAATATTGAAAGCATTACGGCTGTCCAAATTCAATACACAGTAAGGGACATATTTTTTGTAATACGTTTTTTTTTGCATTTTTGGACTAGTAGATTAAGTAGATTCTACTTGGTCCAAAAATGCAAAAAAACGTACTACAAAAAAATGTCCCTTACTGTGTTTTTAATTTGTACAACCGATTAACTTTGTGGATCATATTGATATGTTATTTCGAGAAATAAAAAGACTTTGTGTTTTGATCCACTCACATTTTTATTAACCAACTAGTTTCGGCAACAACCTGTTGCCCTCTTCAGGGTTTTATCTATGACTTAAAGTTTCTCTCTTCAGGGTTTAATTTTAAAATCTAAGGTTTAATTAAGGTTTAATTTAGCTTAATTAATTAAGGGTTTAATTTTAAAAAACTCTTCAGGGTTTAATTTATGACTATATCATCATATTTATGACTATATCAGTCATAAATTAAACCCTGAAGAGGGCAACAAGTTGTTGGTGAAACTAGTTGGTTAATAAAAATGTGAGTGGATCAAAACACAAAGTCTTTTTATTTCTCGAAATAATATACCTTCAAATAACTTGATATACGTGTTATTCCTGAGCTTCATTTTCCTTGTAATATAATAACGTATTACTATGTATCTCTCTCCTCATTAGACACTATAGTTGCTAATCTCTTTAAAAAACCACAAGTTTGGATTTGTTAAGTCATATTTTTTAAATAGTTTTCCTTCTTCAAACCCTTATCCGCACCCCAATGGTGCATAGGGCACTGCATAATATAAACGCAGTGTTATCTTAATCGTTAACACATGAAGGAAAGGTGATCAGCCCTCCGCTTCAGGTACCAGTCCAGGGTAATATTAAATAAATATTAGAGTGAAAAAAATCACTTAAATATTTATTTGACCAATTGGGAATCGAACTCGGGACCTCCAGAAGGGTAGCCGAACGTGCTGACCATTACTCTTCGAAGGCAGACAAATTCAAACACCAGCATAAGTTTATTTTTTCTTTTATTTAATGATAACATAAGAAATATACAAATATATAAAAAAAACTGTGTTTTAAAAAGTGCGCGGAATGTATCTAAACACGTGTGATAATAGATATTAAGAAAAAGTGGTATTTCCCAAGTAAAACTTAAATTATAAACTATGTGGAGTCCACAAACTGTCTCCAGGCTTTTCTGTCGGCTGCCAGCTCCCTTGCACCCCCCCAAGTCAGGTCCACGTCCCGAAGTTCAGACGAGAACTGCCGACGAATTGTCAGCAGTGGTCGTCATGGGCGGCGCGAACCTGATGCCTTGTAAAAGAGGCAAGCTTGATGGCGGCTCTCGGGAGGCATGCGGAGTACATGGCCAAGCCAACTGAATCGCTTTTTCTTTTCAAAAGACAGTTCGCTCACTCCTTTCAAGAACGTCATAAAATGCATGTTTTTGGAATGCCCAGAAAATATACTATATCCCAGCAAATGAGGCACATTTTTTACTTAATATTTACCCGCTACAGGGCAGAAAATGTTGTTTTTGCATTTTGAAGAAAAGGTATTGTTTAATTATTTATTTAAGTATTTGAAATATTTTTCAAATGGAGAAAAAAACCTTCAGGTTTTACCTAAAAAGATCCGTTGCACAGTAAAAAGTTCAATAAGTGGCTTGATATTTATTTTTCATACATATATTCATCATATATTTTTAAACTTTAAAAACGTTCTCCCGAAAAATCAAGTTTCTCGATTTATGACGTTCTTGAAAGGAGTGAGTGATTTGTTTCCACAAGTTGCTGTCCACCATATAGCATGCAGTGGTACGGTCTGTTGGTCACGAAACTTAGGAGTTCGTTAGCATTGAGTTATTCGCGTCAGCAAACATAAGTGACTTTCTGCAGACAATGGGCTATTTTCTCCAGGAAAGAATACCAAACATATATATTAGTATCCTCTTTTTCTTTTTCTGCTTGGTGTAGGCCTTGAAGTCTGTTTTAAGAAGGATTATCCTCCTGCGTTGTTGATTGCCAGCTTTCAACCCATATTTTTAGTCGTCTATCTTGAGGTTGGGTTAGATTAGGTTAGATTCGTTCGTTCAGTGCAATGTGAGAAAGTAATTATGGAGTAACAGTGGAAATATATTAAATTATTAATATTGAATACGATAACATTATATCTTTATATATAAATAATAAGATAAGTCAATAAAATAATTAAAAACATCCATAACTAAAAAAAATTGTCCGCCTCCGTAGTGTAATGGTCAGCATGCTCGCCTACCGTTCTGGAGGTCCCGGGTTCGATTCCCAGGGGGGTTTAATAAATATAACTGATTTTTTCACTCTAATATTTATTCAATATTGCACTGGACTGGTACCTGAAGTGGGGGGCTGATCACCTTTCCTTCATGTGTAATCGTTCGAGATAACACTGCGTCAATATGAAGCAGTGCCCTATGCACCATTGCGGTGCGGTAAGGGATTTATTATTATATTATTATTTAAAAATCTGACGTGCCACTTTTTTTGCTTTCGTTTTTTTAATTCAGCTATGCAAAGTGCATAAGATCAGGTATTTCCATGCCAGTTACAAAATAAGAGTTGGAAATTGTTGGCCAGTGTTATTATGAGCTGGTCAAATAATAAGCTGCAAAAAAAAACAATCATGTTTTCAGACGTTTATGTATGTAAAAATAACCCGGGGTTCGGATCTTGCATACATCCAAATAAAAGGGTCTCTGTTTAATAAAAGCTTTATCTATCCAACACAGATGGCTGATGTGAACTCATAAGTACCTACTGTGTCGCGAGATCAATCATATATCCAGGAGTTACAAAAATCACAGCACTGTGGTTGTCAGTCATTGGTAGGCTGAATGACACAGTCTGGGCATAAGACTTCCATATTCTTCTTCATCTGTGTTGAGATGTCAACATGTAAAAATAAGTGGAGAAAGTATTTGGACAGACTCAAAATGTTTCGAATAACGGCGTTTGAAAAAATCGTTATTTGATTGCGGTTTTTAATTCGAGGGCCCATGTCTGGAATCGACACTTAGCGATCTATACAGACCAAACTACGGTTTACAGTATAAACTTTACACGATCCCTTGACTGCAAGACGATGACACAGCTCGGCTGTCCAAATTTAAAACACAGTAAGGGACATTTTTTTGTAGTAGATTTTTTTTAAATTATGGACTAAGTAGACTCTACTTAGTCCAAAAATACAAAAAAAAACTACTACAAAAAAAATGTCCCTTACTGTGTTTTAAATTTGGACAGGCGAGCTGATATAATCGCAAATTCACGGGATATTATACAACCTTTAATTAACAAAATTTAGAGTGTGTCCAAATACTTGTTTAAAAATCAGTTATTAAATTAAATTTAAATAACTCCTATAATTGAAGATAATCCAGATTTGTGAACATAAGGATTATTACATTACATTTTTACACACTCAAAATGGTGAAAATAAATTAATAAGCTAAAATAATAAAAATAAAAATTATATTTTTTGGCGTTTATCATGTATGCTATCACATACATGATGAACGCCAAAAAGTCCAGGATTCGGACCTCAAATACAAATGAAAGAGTTTCTGCTCAATATAAAGCGTCTATCATCTCACCAAAAGACGTCTCTTGTGAAATTCTAGTGGGTAACGAAAAATGTTTCAAAATTGGATTATATATAAAGAATGCTCCATCCATCCAAGAAAAATCCAGTCTGATGATGTCGGTAACGACGAAACCCGGTCGCTGGTCAAATAAAAATAAAGTGGAAAAGCTAAAAATATTGGTTTTAATCTGATAATATATTAAAAATGCAATTCCATCACGAAGTGTCAGTGGATAATATAAATCTATATATAAAGAAGTTCCAAGAATTTGAGTAATGTGGTTGTCAATCATGGGTAGAATTGGTGAAACACGTGTGTAAAGCGATCACTTAAACCAGCCTATGACAGTCGTAAGCCCCGTAAAAATAAAGTAAGAAAAGGTGTGGAAATCTTGGAATGACGAAGTATTTCAAATATTTGGGCATGGTTACGGAATAATCGGCAGGTTTGTATGAAGAGATCCATGAATGTGGAAGAGGGAAACCAGGGAGTCCACTCTGGGAGCCTATGGCTTACACGATCCTTTGACTACAGGACAATGACACGGCTGATCCTAATACAATATAATCGCTAGTTCACGTGATATAATACAACCTTTTATTATTCACAGAGTAACAATATTTGAAGATCAAGAACCTCCAGATTTATCTGAGATCTTGAATAAATCCTCTAGTCATAGTCAGCCGCGATGGCAACAACTTATTAGTACGAGGTAGGTACCACGGGGTACCTAAACAGCAGATACAGTATCCAACAGATTAATTGAAACAAAACTTTTTTCCGACCCCAATATATGGAAGTGAAACATGGAGTTGGCAAAAGAAGGATGAGAGTAGACTGAATGCAGTCAAAATGCGATCTCTCAGAAGAATGTGCGACAAAACGACGTATGATAGATGTTTGAATAGTGAAATAAGGAAGGAATGCAAAGCTGAGACAAGCATTATCGATAAAATTAAGAAAGGTGTGTTGAGATGGTTTGGACATGTAGAACGAATGAGTGAGGAAAAAACGGTAAAACAAATTTATGAGGCGAATGTTATTGGAAAAAGGAGCTGAGGAAGACCGATAAAAACTTGGCACGATCAAGTATGCCAAATACTTGAAAGTGGTCAGGTTAGGAGTCGAAACAATCGGCGGGTATGTATGAGGAGATGCATGAACGTGGAAGAGGCGAAGAATGTTTGCAAGGACAGAGTGGTGTGGCGTTCTATTCTCTCTGCCTACCCCTGCGGGGAAGCGGCGTGATGGTTAGTTTTTTTTAGTTAAACTTTTTTTTCGTATTTTCAACACCCTCTAAAAAAATGGACTAGGGCTGCTTCTTTCAGTGACTGAGATGATGAATAGCGAGAAGTATCACCCGATTCTACTGGAAAAGATACTACCAGAGATACAAAAACGAAGGTCAAATGGTAATGGAATATTTCAGCAGGATTTAACCCCGTGCCACAAACTTTTAAAAAAATTATGAAATTTTTCACACAAAAACAATGAACTGTGTTGGACTGGTCAAGAATTGTACCAGACATAAACCTGGTTGAAAATCTGTCGGCAATCTGTAAGAATCGGCTCCCCAAAATTGATTGCACTACGGTGGAAAAGCTCATTTTGTCCATAATTCAGGTATGGTTTCGAGACGAAAAAATGGCTTCCACGTGCCAAAACCTTATATAATAGATGCTATTATTATTATTATACCCTTATCCGCACCTGATGGTGCATAGGGCACTACATCAAATTGACCCAGTGTTATCTTGATCATTACTTACATGAAGGCAAGGTGATCACTCTTGCGCTTCAGGAACCAGTCCAGGGTAGTATTTAATAATATTACAGTGTTATATCACTAATATTTATTTTCACCCCCCCCTGGGAATCGAACCCGGGACCTCCAGCACGGTAACTGAACACGCTGACCATTACACCACGGAGGCGGACAGATGCTAAGAAGAGTAAAATCTTTGATTAAGCCCAAATTAGATCAGATTAAATATTAATTTGTGATGTAACTAATGAATAAAATAAAAATATTTTTTTTTACGAAAATATAACAAAAAAGTTATGTTTCAATGAATATGTTCGATACTGTAGATACCATGGGGTACCTAAACAGTAGATAGTTCCGTGGATGTGAAATTGCACAGTCATCCCAATAGCGGTCTATAGTTTGCTGCGAATATATATGGCATGTCCCAAAAAATGCTCCTCATATTTTCTCAAACTTATTTTACACCATTTTGAGTGTATCCAAATACTTGTTCACAAATCTGGATTATCTCCGATTAAGAGTTATTTAGGTATATTATTTTTTGACATCTCATTATAGATGAAGAATAATATGGTAGTCTGGGCATTTACTGGGCTCACGACCGTCATAGGCTGTTTTAAATGATCACTTTACACACAAAATATTTTGAATATTGTTTAGTAGATAGTGTTTTAGTATTAATCAGTCTTGATAAAGAAGCGATTAACTTCAAAATCGGTAGACATAATAATTAAGTTAATATAAAAATATTTAAAGTGTATTATTTTGAGAAATAAAAAGACCTTGTTCTTTGATCTACTCACATTTTTACTAACCAACTAGTTTCGGTAACAACCTGTTGCCCTCTTCAGGGTTTAATTTATGACTTAAACCTGAAGAGGGAAACAGGTTGTTGCCGAAACTAGTTGGTTAATTTGAGGTATTTTTTTACGAAAATGGCGCTATATAAGTTATACAATTTTATTATTATTATTATTATTAATAAAAATGTGAGTGGATCAAAAAACAAAGTCTTTTTGTTTCTCAAAATAATATATCAATATGATCCACAAAGTTAATGCTTTCAATATTCAAAACATATTTATAATAATAATAATAAAACCCTTATCCGCACCCCAATGATGCATAGGGCACTGCGTCATATAAACGCAGTGTTATCTTGATCGTTTACACATGAAGGAAAGGTGATCAGCCCTCCGCTTCAGGTACCAGTCCAGGATAATAATATTGAATAAATATTACATTGAAAAAATCACTTATATTTATTTTACCCCCCTTGGGAACGAACCCGCCTCCGTAGTGTAATGGTCAGCACGCTCGGCTACCGTTCTGGAGGTCCCGGGATCGAAACATATTTATAGTGATTTTAAAACAAAGTTACACTTTGATTATAAAATGGAAAATCACAAACTTAGTGCTTCAAATATAAATTATATTATTAATAATAATCTAAAAATTAAATATTTTTTTGTCGATTGAAGCATCCTGTAGATATAAGCAATATTTTTTAGATCTTTATCTGATAGTTAACCAAATATCATAGACAAACTGATAGACAAGAGTTCACCAGAGGTTAATCACTCACTCCGAGAGATGTACTTAAAAGGGAAGACAGATGGGACCATAGATAATAAATTCTAAATCAGATTCTCGTTAGGTACTGACAAAAAAAACTCGTGGTATTTTCAATAGAGGTGGCTAGAGGAATTTATAAATTGTTGTGACTCTCACAGCCAATATTTAAACATATGTTTATCATATGTTGGTCCTTATGGTAGCTCGGACACATTAAACATATAGGTAACATATCGCTCACTCCTTTCAAGAACGTCATAAATAAAAAACATGATTTTTCAGGAGAACGTTTTTAAAATTAAAAAATATGACACAATGTATTAAAAATAAATATCAAGCCAATTATTGAACTTTTTACTGGCAACAGATCTTTTTGGGTAAAACCTGGAGGTTTTTTTCTCTATTTGATAAATATTTGATTTATTTAAAAAAATAATTAAACAATGCATTTTCTTCAAAATACAAAAACAACACTTTCTGCCCTGTAGCTGGTAAATATTAAGTTAAAAATATGGCGCTTTTGCTGGGATATAGTACATTTTCTGGGCATTCAAACATGCACAACTGAAAATTACCCATGATTGACAACCATACTTCTCAAATTTAGGATCTTGTATATATCCTTGAATTTGCTACGTTCTTTCGCATTTGAGTTCTTTTCACCATCTATGATTGAGTTGAGTAAGCTTTTTTATTGCGCAGATATCCTTCCGAAATGTATGTATGAAAGATATTCTAGAATTATTTTACATACTACGAGATGCCTGAAAACATGATTGTCAACTTTTTCTTAAACTTTTAATATGACTGGTTATTTTATTCACAATATTTTTATGTGCCCAAAAACTATGTATGGCAGCCCACGACAGGTCATAAACCCTGCAAATACCTAGATTTCCATATTTTTCTTCATCTTTGTTGAGATGTCTATATAACTCCTAAGTGGAGAAAATCAAATTTGTTAACAAGGATTTGAACACACTTAAAATGTTGTAGAAAAGGGGTATGTGTAAACAGAGGATTTGTTAGATGTGTTCTGGATCTTGTAGTTCTATGTACTTTGTCCGCCTCCGTGGTGTAATGGTTAGCGTATTTAGCTACCGTGCTGGAGGTCCCGGGTTCAATATATATATTTTTTTATGTAAAAAAACTATGATACAGTAAAAATAATAACACATTTTAATGGAATGTTGTTTTTATTGAATCAGCAATGAAGACGAAAATACAATACAAATTCTTACAATACAATTTGCCCTTAAGTACCTTACATTAATATTTCGCATATTTAAAAATAAAAACAATAGGTAATTTCTAAGTTTTGTTATGATAATTAACTTATAATAAAAACATTGTCGAAGACCCGAATATCTCATTTTTTGCTTACTCAGAAAAGAAGAAATATGTCCATATTTAATATTATAGAAATAAATTAAAACCCTAAAAGTATCACATATAATACATATGTTGTTCAGGTGTTTTTAAAGAGGTATACAAAACTAAATTTCACGCAATAAATTGATTATGGCACCCACCGTGTGGCATGTTGCGCCATTTTGTTGAAACCACAGATCTGTCACATCAACGCCATTCAACTGAGGTACGAAGAAGTCAGTAATCACGGTTCTGTATCTAATCTGGCTGACATGCGGTTGGTAATAGAAGCAGACTAAGATAAAGGAAAACTAGGCATGATCAGGTATTTCAAATACTTGAAATTGGTCAGGTCAGGAGTCATATGGAGCAGGCGAAGATTGTGTGCAAAGACAGACTAATGTGGCATTCTATTCTCTCTGCCTACCGCTGCGGGGAATCGGCGAAATGATTAGTTTTTTGAAGCGACGTGACGATAAGGGGTACGCGAGTTTGAGGTATTTTTTTAAGTGGTGCGCAAGAAAAACTGATTGAGAATCACTGTTTTAAGTAAATGGCGCTTTTTAAGTTATATTTGCAATAATAAGTCAATATGGACAGTTCAAAATTCGCTTGACTAAATAATGAGGAGGAAATCAAACATTCAGGTCTCCAAGAAAGTCTAAATAATTTTTCAAAAATGAAAATATATTACTCACCCCTTAATGGCTATGTTAGTTTGGTTAAAAATTAAAATAACATACAATTTTTGACGCATACTATTGCGTCAAAACATACATAACACATAAGCAAGATATAGTTTATATAAGAGAACAATACTGCTATCTTTCTTATGAATTTCTAAGGAAGTATTTTAGAAACTTGGGTCTTCAGTGTTTTAATATAAATGAAAAAAATCTACACATATCGCTCACTCCTTTCAAGAACGTCATAAATCAAAATACTTGATTTTTCAGGAGAACGTTTTTAAAGTTTAAAAATATAATACAATGTATTAAAAATAAATATCAAGCCACTTACTGAACTTTTTACTATGCAACAGATCTTTTTAGGTAAAACCTGAAGGTTTTTTTCTCAATTTGAAAAATATTTAGTTTATTCAAAAAAATAATTAAACAATACATTTTCTTCAAAATGCAAAAACAACACATTCTGCCCTGTAGCGGGTAAATATTAAGTTAAAAATATGCCAATTTTGCTGAGATATAGTACACTTTCTGGGCATTCCGAAAACATGCACAACTGAAAATTGATAAATTTTGATTTATGACGTTCTTGAAAGGAGTGAGCGATATAGGGCTTTTTTTAAACAAAAAAGGTTCTGGGACACACTTCATGTCAAGCGTTTTACTAAAAAATATATATTTTAATATCTGGGTAATATATCCAAAATTAAACAAGGTTATTGGATTGAATTCTACTTTAATTTACATTAAATGATAATATGTGACGCGTTTTGTCTTATTAAGGCATTATCAAACATTGAGGGTTTGATAATGTTTTAATGAGACGAAACGCGTCACATGTTATCATATATCTCGCTCACTCCTTTCAAGAACGTCATAAATCAAAAATCGTCAATTTTCATTTGTGCATGTTTTCAGAATGCCCAGAAAATGTACTACATCCCAGCAAAATCGGCAAATTTTTACTTAATATTCACCCGCTACAGGGAAGAAAGTGTTGTTTTTGCATTTTGAAGAAAATGTATTGTTTAATTATTTTTTTTAAATATACTAAATATTTTTCTAATGGAGAAAAAACCTTCAGGTTTTACCTAAAAAGATCTGTTGCACAGTAAAAAGTTCAATAGTGGTTTGATATTTATTTTTAATACATTGTATTATATTTTTAAACTTTAAAAATGTAATACAAAATAAGTTTTTTGATTTATGACTTTCTTTAAAGGAGTGAGCGATATGTAAATAAAAGTAGAATTCAATCCAATAACTGTGTATAATTACTTATATACCCAACAATTTTAAATGGAGTTTTACCAACTATCTGCAGTTACAATAAATATTCAAATATCATTTGAATATTCATTCAAATACCATATTTTATCATTTTTAGGAATTATATACTGTATATTCGTAAGCAGATTTTTTTTTGTCACATTGATTTTGAAAATTAATTAAAATTTTAATTTATCCGTGAAAAAAGGTACCGGAATACCGTTTCACCGCGTTACATGAAAAAAAGCCCTATATATATGACATGAAGACCTAAAATGTATGTAATTACTTATTTCAATAAATGCATAAAGGCACTGTTGTTTTTATATATAATATTATTTCAACCCTAGATTACAAGACGTTCGTAAAATTTACGACGGACATCCAATCTGTGGGGAGCACTGAGGCGACACATGTAAAGAATGTAGTAACAACTACCATGTATCTTAATATTTGACTATTTTATATAAAGTTCTCAAAAAACGTGTTGCACTTATTTTCTAATGTTTTTAGTAAGCGTTTTTGGCAAAATGTGTGTTTTTTTACTGTCGTACATTTTACGATAGTCTTGTATCAAGTTTCATTGAAACAAGTGGTCTAGGGTTAAATATTGCAGTTCGATGACTCAGTTAAAGACATTCCTAAGTCCAATTTCGCTTTTTTCGAAATTTTATTGTAGGTAAGTATATAAAAATAGTTTCAAAACTTTAAAACAGGTGTTTGAAGTGAATACTAAGTGTAAGATGGAATGATTTTGTCAGGATTGAGGATGGAAAGAGAAGAGCGCATCAGCCATTATATCGGAAGTCCTAAAAAGGAGAAGATGAACATGTTTGGGACGTTTTACGAAGCAAATTGGACGCCTTAATAATCAAATTGGACGTTATATTATATTTTGTAAAAAAGTTAGAATTTTAATAAATATATTCAAAGTAGTAATCATGATTCAAATTAGTATTTAAAGTCTTGTCTGAAAACTTCAGTACACATCGCGCGCACAGACTATGACAGCGCGCCGCGCAAACTTGTCAACATGACGACTAATGCACTTGCTAGTCTTAAGAATAAAATAATACATGGGCAGGTATTGAAATGTCCAATTTAGATTTAAAATGCGTCGAATTTGGTTTGTAAAACGTCAAATTTGAAGTGAAAAACCAGTGTTAAAAATGAAATCTGGCTTATTATACTAGCTTAGTAACAGCAAGGAAAAAAGGTCTCAAGGCATCAAATATTTATAAAATATTGAAAAAACTAAGTGCACTTGTGGATTGAAGATATTCGTAATTTGAGTATAAATATAATTGTTATATTCAAAAATACAATGTATTTAAGTAAGGTAAAATTTAGAAAATCGCATATATTATTAAGTCTATATTAAAAAGATTTAAACGGAGACGTTATAGCAACAGTTTTAAGCTATTTTAAGAATATTTGCTTAATAATTAAAACATCTTAATACTAAATTACGTTAGTAAACATCGACTATTTTTTATTTATTTATTTTATTGACATAGTACCCTATGGATTCAGTGTCAAACGTATATGGCAATATCAAACAGCCGTTTTCTTACGAGATCAATTTACAAAAAAATATTATTATTAAAATTACTCTAATACTTTACCCAAATTGAAAATAATCACTTAAAATGAAATATTTTAAGAACAAAATAAAATACGAAGTTTCTATGAAATCTACAGATGATCTATGAAATTTTGAGAAGCAGATTCTGTCGTCAGTACTGTGATATTACTTTGAATAAAATAAAACACAACAATATAAATTTAATAATTAAATACATATTTTGAAAATACGTAATTTAAAAAAAAATGTAAATTGACCTGTCCAGGAGTTAGTTTCTGGGGACAAAACTGTATCTGCGGAGTGAGTTTTTTGCTATTTTTTCTTTTTTTAAATTTTATATAATAGTCAACATATTTTTTTGAATATTTTTTTTTATTTACACCAGTAAACATAATTTATCGAAACATGGATAATTTTGACATAAATCATGTTTTGTATCGGCCGTACATGTACGGCCATACTCCTTTGAAGAAAATTTGGTATGGCCATATATGTACGGCCATACTCCCGAAAGTGCCCTACGTAAAGTGCTCTATCTACGTTTTTGTCAATTTTGAGATATTTGGTGTACGTTATCAACTGACCGTTATCTACAAATATAAATGAACAAAAAATATATAAAATAAATTACGCCTAGTTTTCAGGCGTATAAGACGCCATCTACATCGAATTTTCGAAATGAACTGAGCTCCTAAAACGCTAATTACTTCATTTTGACAAAGCATAAAGTTTTAAAACGATTTAATATATTATTTTATCGTGTTTTTAATGTATAATACTAGTTTAGAATTTCAGATAAAACCATTAAATTATAAAAAAAAATCCGTTGAAAAAATCTTCTAAGCTCTCTCCTGTAAAGTAACAGATTTGCAGATAAAAGTACTTTACGTAGGGACCGCCGAGGTTAAAAGCATTGTTAACTTTGTGGTTTAATAATAATAATATTTCATCAAGTTTCATTTGCTTTATTTAATTTGCGTTTTACTTGGTAAATACCACTTATTTATCAAGTAAAACTTACATTAAAAATGGACAGTTATTACCGATTTGATTTTTGAAAATATTACTTTAATTTCTTTAATTTTTGACAGTCTTAATGAGGACCAAAAATGTATGATGTGAAATTTTTGATGATTTTTTTAGAGTTATAAAAAAGCACATTCCCATGCTCTCGGGAGACCATTTATAAATTTTTAAATATTCATATAAAGGTGTATTTCATTTTGTTCTCAAATCGTGAACCATTGGCAGTGATAACTTATAATAAAAACGCATACTGTATATAACAATAGAAGACATTAGTCGTAATCTAACTAAAAAATGCAAATTATTTTAAATTATTCATTTATTCGTGATTCGGTTAAAGAAGTCATTATGGCGAATATTTTGACGCTTAAAATTAATATTCCTAAAATATATATATGCTTAAATCACCTTTATTAACCATTCAAGATCATTTTTTGGTAATTTGAATATTAAAATTTATTAATGGATAATTATCTTTAAATTTTAGTACAAGAATAGTTGCAAATCATAAATACACAGGGTGATCCGTATTTATTGCGAAAATAAAAATATGAATAATAAGTAAATAAAAAAAATACATAATTAAAATGTAACTTTGTTTTAAAATCACTATAAATATTTTATTATAACTTAATTAATATGTCTACCGGTTTCGAAGGTAACTGCTTCTTTATCAAGACTGATTAATACAAGTCTTGATAAAGAAGCGGTTAGCTTCGAAACCGGTAGACATTATAATTAAGTTATAATAAAATCTTTATAGTGATTTTAAAAGAAAGTTACATTTTAATTATAAAATGGAAAAATCGCAAAGTAAGTTTTTCAAATATAAATTATATTTAAAAATACCTTTAAATGTTATAAAGTGATTTTTCATAAAAACAGCGCTACATAAATTGTCTCATTTATTTTTGACATTAATTTTGTGGAAAAACACGATGATTTAAATAAAACAAAATAAAACACTTGAATTAGGCCATTTTTTAGTTTATGAATGTAAACATGACTAGTTTCGAGAACCACAAATTTTCTCATCAAAAAGTGAAGGTTTTAAATTTGATACAACGTCAAACTGTTGTATCAAGCTTTTAAGTTTATTGATGATACGCGGATCTGCAGATCTCGAAACTAGTTGTGTTTACATAAATAAACATGAAAAAAGTGGTCTTACACAAGTGTTTTATTATGTATTTTTTTGTATTTTGTCAAAAATTGCCATATTTATTGAAGTTGCTTTTGAAAAATGTTCGAATGATTTTTATTTTTTCTGATATACTTATTTAACTTTTTAGTATTAGGCTCTACGAATAAAATATAAGTAGCCCTGTATATATGAATCACATTATTATGGTACGATAATTTTATATGTGTAATCCAACTTTTAGATACAAAATAATATGATTTAGATTTTTTTGGCTTTGTACAAAAAAAAGGCAAATGATGAATTAATTAATGAATGGAAAAAGTATGAAGAAATTTATTTGCCAAGGATGTATATAAAAATACAAAATTAAAACCACTTTTAAAAAATAGCTTGAACTAAAAGGATAATTACAATAAATTTTCATTAAAAATTTGTGTGAATTTTCAATGAGTTCTTATTTTTGATATTTTTATTACTAAATATTTAAGGAGGTCGGCCATCTGTCGAGTAAAATTTAAACTGTTGACTTTTCTTATATTTATGAAATTTGCCATCAGGTGTCTAAACTAGTCCAACTTAAGAGTAAAAGAAATATTTTTAAAGAAATTTAAAAAATTATGTTTTTTTTTTATTTTTCTAGCGATTCTCACAATGAACGACTAAAATTAACAAAAATATAAAAATAATTGTTTCTTGAGTATCTTTTTTACATAAAAAGAAGTAAAAACTCAAGAAATTACAAAAAAAATTATCGAATTGGGATGCATACTATGTATAATTTTCATATCAATAATGAATAATGTTGATGATCTATTTTTTTTTTATTTAAATGTATTTATTTTTAATACATTTTATTATATTCTTAAACTTTAAAAACGATCTTCTGAAAAATCAAGTTTTTTGATATATGACGTTGTTGAAAGGAGTGAGCTATGTAACCAGTTACTATTTTATATTAATATTTTTGCGTAGTCCGGCTGACGAATGTTTAGTTACTATGTATCTTCAAATATAGTTTAGTTATCTAGGGTAAATAATAAGAGAAACATCAAAATTAGTATACATCCCAATGAGATAAAAATACAAACAAATCGTAAAACTATCAGTCAGACATTTAAAATAAGAAAATAGAAAACAAATATGATAGTACTTATATATTTTTTACTGATAGATCGTTTATGCTCTAAACTTTACTGAAAAGAAAAGTTTTGCATGGCTTTTTTGTATTTTAGTGCGGAAAATGTGGAACTGAAATACATATTTGTATTTTTAAAATATAGTAAAACTACAAACTATGATATTATATTTTTGACTTTTTTATGGAAAGTTAATTTTTATATTTTTCTTCTGTTTTCGCGTCGATATTCTTTCAGCAGTGTGTCCATAGAATCTGTAATATAAATAAAAATATATTAGATTATTTTATTAATTGATTTGGCATTAATTTTATGATAAAACATATTGATATAAATGCAATATTAAAATAAAACAATTGTTTAATAACGCTTTTGAGTTTATTTATATAAACACGACTAGTTTCGAAAAATACAAATTTTCAACAGGTTATTCTCAGGTTCAGGTTCAGATTCAGTTTGTATTTTTAGCTGTTAATGAGAACATCTTTATGTATTTAATTATTTTTCAAAACGTATCGCATACATATCGCTCACTCCTTTCAAGAACGTCATAAATCAAAAATCGTCGATTTTCAGTTGTGCATGTTTTCGGAATGCCCAGAAAATGTGCTATATCCCAGCAAAAGTGGCATATTTTTAGCATGATATTTACCCGCTACAGGGCAGAAAGTGTTGTTTTTGTATTTTGAAGAAAATGTATTGTTTAATTATTTTTTTAAATATACTAAATATTTTTCAAATGGAGAAAAAACCTTTAGGTTTTACCTAAAAAGATCTGTTGCGCAGAAAAAAGTTCAATAAGTGGCTTGATATTTATTTTTAATACATTGTATTATATTTTTAAACTTAAAAAACGTTCTCCTGAAAAATCAAGTATTTTGATTTATGACGTTCTTGAAAGGAGTGAGCGATATGTATAAGTATATAATATTCCCGATGAGTTATTTCTATTTCTTATTATTTTTTGACATCTCATCAAAGACGAAGAAGAATATGGAAGTCTGGGCATTTACGGGGCTGACGACCGTCATAGGCTGGTTCAAGTGATCACTTTACACACGTGTAACATTCACCAATTCTACCCATTATTGACAACCACACTACTCAAATTCTTGTCTTATTTGTGTTCCAGTCTTGTAAACCTTAATCCCATGTCCCAAAATGTGAAATAGAAATAAAACATTTTGAGTGTGTCCAAATACTTGTTCACAATATCTGGATTATCTCCAATTACAGGAGTTATTTTCATTTTATTTATTGACATCTCATCAAAGATGAAGAAGAATATGGAAGTCTGGGCATTTACGGGGCAGACGACCGTCATAGACTGGTTTAAGTGATCACTTTACACATGTGTAACACTCACCAATTCTACCCATTATTGACAACCACACTACTCAAATATTTGGAAGTTCTATATACATGAACCAATTTTTGAAACATTATTCTTGAATCACTAGAACTTCACTAGAGACATCTATTGGTGAGATGGAAATAAGCTTTTTATTGAACAGAAACTCTTTTATTAGTATGTGAGGTCCGAATCCTGGATTATAATCACACACATGAGAAACGTCAGAAAATATCATTTTCATTTTTATTATTTAAGCTTATAATTTGACCAGATAATTTATTTATAACATTTTTAAATAAATTTTAAATTAGCTTATAATTTGACCAGATAATTTATTTACAACATTTTAAAATAAATTTTGTAAATAAATTTTAGGTTGGGTTCTTTAGAATAAAAATGTTACTCTATGTAGCATGTCGGCTCGTCGATTAAATCCAATTTGCTATTTCTGGTGAAAAAAAAATTGTGTTTTAATAAAAAGTTACAAGAAATAGAGAATGGCTATGAGGTGAGTTGCACCGTGTACAATGCGGTCCGTAATGGGGTCTTTTGTTGGCGATACATCATGTGTGAAGAAGCGAATAATGTTAGCAAGGTCAAAGGCACCGAACGGAAGGCTTCCCGGATGCGCAAGGTGACGGTCTCGGGGTCGACCACCTGCTCCGCTTATGTAATGCGACTCCCCTCCGTCCTGACCGCTGCAGCGTGCTCTTGGCCGTGAAACACTTGCACAAAGCCGCAAGAACAAAATACATTAAAGTCATCAAACAGAACCGTACATAACTTGAATGTATGTTTATGTATTACGATTAAATGATTTTTTCACAGTAATATTTATTCAATATTACCCTGGACTGGTACCTGAAGCGAAAGGCTGATCACCATCCCTTCGTGTGTTAACGATCAAGATAACACTGCGTTTATATGATGCAGTGTCCTATGCACCATTGGAGTGCGGATAAGGGTTCGAATGAATGAATGAATATATGTATTAATTGTTAAATAAAACACAGATTTTTTGAGTCTAAGTTGTACTTTATTATTAACCCTTCCTTCCCGGTGTTGTCTCGGCTAGCCAGAGAACATTGAGCTTTGAGCTCCTCACGCTTGCACAGTGCAAGTATGCAAGAGTGAGATGCGAATATAGTGTCGCGGTTCCCGCACACTCTTCACGCGCTTTTTGTACGCGAATTAGTTTCCGATATTCATAAAATATCTCCGATGTACCCGACAACAAAAAAACATGGCACGATCAGGTATGCCAAATACTTGAAAGTGGTCAGGTTAGGAGTCGAAATATGAAGTCGTCGTATGAACGTGGAAGAGGCGAGGAATGTTTGCAAAGACAATTGATGTGGCGTTCTATTCTCTCTGCCTACCCCTGCATATCTTCATTGTACCAAATGAAATTTCACAAGTAAAAACCTGTCACGGAGGTACTTACCATTACAAAACTCTTAATTTTATCGGATCTCACGTACACCGTATCTCGATTCATTTAAACGTATCCTGTTCGTATAAAAAATGCTTGCATTAAGTGGTATTAACTGTAAACAATTTGCATTAAATTAAATGTTCACAGAGGTCATTAAACTGCACCAAATTAAACGAGTTTTAAAATACAATTTATTTATATTATGCGGGAAATTTATATCATTTCGTAAGCTGCCCTTGACAATGGAATGAAATGTGCTTTAGTCTGAGGTTCTGATCTTCGCTAACTGTTTTGTGCTTCGAAAAACTGCCGACAGGTGGCAGTAATAATTAACATAACAATATTATTTTTTGACATCTCATCAAAGATGAAGAAGAATATGGAAGTCTGGGCATTTACGGGGCTTACAACCGTCATAGGCTGGTTTAAGTGATCACTTTACACACGTGTAACATTCACCAATTCTACCCATTATTGACAACCACACTACTCAAATTCTTGGAAGTTATATATATATATATATATATATATGAACCAATTTAGAAACCTTGTTCATGAATCACTAGAACTTCACTAGAGACATCTATTGGTGAGATGTAAAGAAGCTTTTTACTAAGCAGAAACTCTTATATTAGTATGTGAGATCCGAATCCTGGATTATAATCACACACATGAGAAACGCCAGAAAATAACATTTTCATTTTTATTATTAAGCTTATAATTTGACCAGATAATTTATTTACAACATTTTGAGTGTGTCCAAATAATTGAATTTTGAGTGTGGTATTTGGACACACTCAAAATGTTGTAACATAACAATAATCCATTGAATATCAATAACACGTTGAAATCAGTTAACAAGTTTGCGGCTTTGGCACCAAAAAATATACTATTCAATTTTTTTTATTGAAGTATATATTTGTTTGTTCAAAATCTTAAATATCCTAAAATAAATCACTGATTTGTTTGAAATGTTGACACAACGTTGCATAATCACACGTGTGTTTTTACATAAATTTATTTATTTATTTATTGAACGACTTACGCCTTTAACATAATACATATAAGTTTACAGTATCTAATATAAAAATACACTAATGAATACACTAATAGACAAACAAAAAGTCTTAAACATAAAATAATAATAAAATAACAAATAGTAAGGAATGGTAAATACACGTCTCCATCACACACTATCAGCGAGCAGCGAGAGTGAGTGAAACACAACGTTTAAATTTATCCATTATAACATGGAGAAGAAATGCTGAGAAAGTACAGACTTCAAGGTGGATAACAATATATTAAATAAATCTATACTATCTAAAGTATAGGCTAACATGTGAGCCGCGGAATCGGAGAGAACATGACATAGTTTGCATTATGTACAAATACTGCGAATATAGATTTTTGCCTAGTACCTCTTCGACGCACGCTAAGCTATACATCTGTGTCAATTGAAAACATGTTTTATTTAATAGCTTTTTTCACTCAATGGCGACGCCATCTGTGTAACGTAACAGCAAAACACTCAATGCTAAGGCGTTGTTCATGGCAGACAGCGTGCTTCTTGACAGCTGCTGTCATTTGTCATTTTTTTATTTATTGTATTGTTGTTTAATTTTTTATATTTTTACTGATACACAGACATTGTGAAATAAAATATACAGTATTTGAAACAGATCTTTTTATTTACTTTTTCTATCTTAATAGAAAAGAAAGCCAAGAGGGCCACTGTAATGCGATGCGAGGTGGGTACAGCTAATAAATATTATTTAAAAGGTGTTTAAAATATTTTTAGATTGGGAACATTTTCTAACGAAAAAATTTGTTATCTATTAAACTTTATAAAATAATATATTATTAGATTAAAACCAATATTTTTAGTTTTTCCACTTTATTTTTATTTGACCAGCGACCGGGTTTCGTCGTTACCGACATCATCAGACCAGTCTGATGATGTCGGTAACGACGAAACCCGGTCGCTGGTCAAATAAAAATAAAGTGGAAAAGCTAAAAATATTGGTTTTAATCTAATAATATATTAAAAATGCAATTCCATCACGAAGTCTCAGTGGATAATATAAATTTATAAAATAAAACAACTTTGGTAAGGGTAATTAACTGTGAGTATTTCAATGTTTTAGAATTTAGTACAAAAACCCTGATGATGACAAGGTTCTTGTCGAAACCGGTTGAATAAAGTATACCAATAAAAAGTGGTTAAAACAATGTTGTTTTATTTTATAAAGTTTATAAAATGTGCCATAAAATATTTGCGAAAAGGTAGAAATATCAAGAATTATTATCTATTAATTAAATATATATTTTTTTAAGATTAGTTTATTTTTTAAACTGACCCAAATAAAGTTCATGAACAGCCAAAAATTTGTTCTTAAAAACCTATTAAATTTTCTTGTTTTTTACATATATTATTTTGCGAATTCGTGAATCTAGATTTGAAATATTGTTATTAGTTCAAAATCGTATTTTTAAATTGCTATCTCAGTACACAGCGCAGTATTAATAAAATATTATCAGATATTACACATGCCATTGACGAAACGACATCGTCCGACAGCGTCGGATGGAAAGAAGTAAACATATCGCTCACTTCTTTCAAGAACGTCATAAATCAAAAATCGTCAATTTTGAGTTCTGCATGTTTTCAGAATACCCAGAAAATGTACTATTTCCCAGCAAAAGAGGCATGTTTTAACTTAATATTTCACCGCTACAGGGCAGAAAGTGTTGTTTTTGCATTTTGAAGAAAAGGTGTCGTTTAGTTTTTTTTTTAAATAAACTAAATATTTTTTAAATAAGGAAAAAACCTTAAGGTTTTACCTAAAAAGATCTGTTGCACAGAGAAAAGTTCAATAAGTGGCTTGATATTTATTTTTAATACATTGTATTATATTTTAAACTTTAAAAACATTCTCCTGAAAAATCAAATTTTTTCATTCATTGATTCAGCGATATGATTATTCATATCGCTTACTCCTTTCAAGAACGTCATAAATCAAAAAACTTGATTTTTCAGGAGAACGTTTTTAAAGTTTAAAATATAATACAATGTATTAAAAATAAATATCAAGCCACTTATTGAACTTTTCTCTGTGCAACAGATCTTTTTAGGTAAAACTTGAAGGTTTTTTCCTCATTTAAAAAATATTTAGTATATTTAAAAAATGACTAAACGACACCTTTTCTTCAAAATGCAAAAACAACACTTTTTGCCCTAAAGCGGGTAAGAATTATGTTAAAAATATGCCGCTTTTGCTGAGATATAGTACATTTTCTGGGCATCTGAAAACATGCACAACTGAAAATTAACGATTTTTTATATATGACGTTCTTGAAAGGAGTGAGCGAAATATTATCGGATTTTTTTTTTTATTTCCTAAGGTTCAAAAATTCAAAGTCTCAGTTAAAAAGTCGAAATTGAGAATCGCTTGGTGTATGGCCGGCTAAAGCCCCATTTCGCACATACGATATGTTTTAGCGATATCACGATTCTATTAAAGATTAAGTAATATGTAATTTGCACCTTGCTGGCTTCCGATGGCTTATCTAACACAAAATTAAACATATTATTACCCGTGTGCAGCGGTTATTATTAAATTTTACCGTGAAGCAACGATGCTTGGGTCCACCTGTCGGTCAAACTAATACGATTTTTTTTCTCTAGCGATTTGGCAATGTGCTTCCACAACGCTTCCAAATTTCTACCGTCTAGTTATCTGGGCAGTTAGCATCTGTCGGATCTGCAATCGAACTTTCGTTTGACCCATTTTCATCGGCCGAACTACGAAAGATGTACGAATTAAAATCACATGCCAGCAGCACTTCGTGTTAAATGAATGAACTGGAAAAAAACTTTATAGAAAGATATTTGTGAGAGTGATTAGTTATATTTTCTCATTTTTTCCTTTTAACAGGGTTCTTACATTATATTTTTATATACTTATCAGTGGCGTGCCTAGGGTTTACCAGTAAGGCAAGCCCATTATTTTTCACATTCGTTAATACATGATGTGCCTATAATTTCTTCACCTCATATTATTCCCAGTATAGTAAGCACCCAGAAAGTATTATAAATATAAACAATGTACTGTAATAATTGTAAAAATATGCTAACATGTAACTTTTGTAAGGTATAGCCATCACCTTGAAATAAAGAAAATGTTCACTATATTAAAATATCTTCCTCAGATATTAACCATAACCAATAAGTACCATCACCATATAATGGCATGCATAGAGTTTAATAATCATGTAAGCGCGCCATAATTTAAAAATAGTCATACATTAAATACATATTTTTAATCATTTGGTCTAGATTTAGTCATTTTTATTTGGAGTTGTTAGGCAAGCCGGGCTTTTGGGCTTCTAGGGAAGTACCGCCACTGATACTTATATACCAATTTACTATACTCATTTATTGTTTTATATTTTACATTTTGCCCAGTGGATTAATTATTTTAAATTCATTTTTTTTCAAAAGAAGAATGAAAGTAGACTGAATGCAGTCGAAATGCGATCTCTCAGAAGAATAGTGAAATAAGGAAGAAATGCAAAGCTGAGATAAGCATTATCGATAAAATTAAGAAAGGTGTGTTGAGATGGTTTGGACATGTAGAACGAATGAGTGAGGAAAGAACGGTAAAACAAATTTATGAGGCAAATGTTAGTGGGAAAAGAAGCAGAGGAAGACCGAGAAAAACATGGCAGATCAGGTATGCCAAATACTTGAAAGTGGTCAGGTTAGGAGTCGTAACAATCGGCGGGTATGTATGAGGAGATGCATGAACGTGGAAGAGGCGAAGAATGTTTGCAAGGACAGAGTGGTGTGGCGCTCTATTCTCTCTGCCTACCCCTGCGGGGAAGCGGCGTGATGGTTAGTTAGTTAGTTTAGTTTTTAATGCGAATTCAACTAAGAACGAATATCTATCATCTCTAATGTACATTAGTGGCACTCCCTAAATTACAGCCTTGTCGCACAGAGTAAACAAATTATTATTATATTATTTATATTCAAAGCATTTACTTTGTGGTCAAACATTTTAATTGATATTAGTAATGTTAGTAAATAACCACTCACCGACTACTTCTGTCTACCGGTTTCGAGACGTACCCGTCTCTTCGTCAGGACATACACTACAATTTAACAATCATGCGAACAACACTACACCACACCCACTTAGTACTATTCACATACACTATCACTACACATGCAAAACATGCAGAGCGAGTTGTTAGTCCCACCAGTTTCCCAAAAGCATGGTGGGACTAACAACTCGCTCTGCATGTTTTGCATGTGTAGTGATAGTGTATGTGAATAGTACTAAGTGGGTGTGGTGTAGTGTTGTTCGCATGATTGTTAAATTGTAGTGTATGTCCTGACGAAGAGACGGGTACGTCTCGAAACCGGTAGACAGAAGTAGTCGGTGAGTGGTTATTTACTAACATTACTAATATCAATTAAATTATTATTAATTCATCTAACACGACATGATCTCTTTTAATGTTTTATTCACTTAATTTTAATGAAATCATGTAGCCAAATGAAGGAAAAATAGGCGTTACTGGATTTATGCGGAAAAAAACTAGAATAATATGCAATATTTTAGCCCACAGATATTAATAGTTCAAGGATACTATGAACCTTTCCCGTACTGATCAAAAAATTATCAAAAAATTACACCTGATCTGAAGGGGGGTACCAAATGACCCCAGATTTGTATGGAAATCGTAGTACGCAGTTCGCAGCAAGTACCAACTGACTCATAAGGAGACACTCCGTGCCAACGCGCCGTCACGCGGCGACTGAGTGCAGGTAGTGGGACACTAGATCAAACGAAAATCGAGTAGTTTAGTTGTCTCACTCTCTCGTTATGGTACTAGATTTATTTGAGCTAAAGATATATAAATTTGCGCCGCCTTAAATTTTTTTGTAAACTGTAGCTGTCTAGTTTACAAAAGTCAAATATGATTGACGTACAACGCCATTTGCAAAAGTTTAACATCTTCCAATGGGGTGATTAATTTTGCACCACCCTGTATTCTTTATTTAAACTCCATGTACGGAAAAGAAATAAGTACATTAGCGGGTTTATTGTTAAAAAGCAATAGCTTCCAACAAACCAAAAACAGACTAGTGATATTGGTCAAAACGCTTGATACCATATATAGCTGTATGCAGAGGGTAGATAGTAATGAAAAAAATTTAAAAACATCAATTATATGAAACATCGATGATAATAAGGAAGGCAAAGGAAAAAGGGAGTTTAGGGAAGGATGTAGAGAGAAAATCTAAGGCAGAAGGTTTGATGGACAGTTAGGACTCTAATGATAGATAGTAATGTCTCAGACGTCTGTTATTTTAATATATTATATTCAAGATTACATAAAATATGGAGTAAGTAGTTCTTATAATACTAAACTTATGGATTTAAAATTCATATATGGGGGATTTCAATCCCCCTATTAGATGTGGCAAGGTTAAATTTCCTAAAGTCAAGAGTAATTGAGGCATTGTTCCAGATAAGTCGATTGCGCAGATCAAAATTTACACTTTGATATCGGAAATCGTTAATATAATTAAACGTATTATTCTATGGGATGTCCTTGGCGAACCATAAAAGACAATAAGTATAATTAGGTTTTGATACAGCACATTGAAATGATACCTACGTATGAATAATAAAACACACGGTAATAATATAGACATAACGATTTTCTTTGTAATCTGGAATTCATTATATTCGCCAGGAATGCTGTTTTGCCAAAACTGTGAAAAATGATATAATTTCAATTTTTTTTTAAATTAAAAAATTCATTGTTTGCATGCTGTGATAGTGATTGTCCTGACGAAGAGATGGGTACGTCTCGAAACCGGTAGACGTAAAAATCTCGGTGAGTGGTTGTATACTAATATTATTAACATTTTTGTATAAAAATTAATAATTAAAAAAAATCATTAATTGACTCGGCAGTCACTTAGTGGTAAAATCTATCCATTTTAAATTTTACTCAGTAAATACCACTATTTCTTAAAATCTACTGTGACACGTGTTACGATGCATTCCGCAGCATTTTCAAACACCGTATTTGTGTTTGAAAATGTGCGGTGTTTGAAAATCATGCGGAATGCATCGAAATACGTGTCATAGTAGATTTTAAGAAAAAGTGGTAAGTATTTACTTAATAAAAAATAGTAAAGAATATTAATATCTCAGCATAGATTGAGTATTAACAGGACTAACGACCGGTCATAGGCTGGTTTAAAACCACCCTATGCCACATAGTAACCCCTGTTAATACCCATACTTTCAAATTTTTATGTTGCGTTGTGTTATGTTGAAGTGTCGGGTTGTGGTTCCGTGGTTAGTGTCGCGGACTCTTAAGTCAGAGTTTCTCGGTTCGAACCCACTCTACCACAATTTGATACCTATTTCTAATAATGAGTCGCTTAGGCTCACAGAAATAGTATGAAATTGTTGATAGTAAAAACACAAATATTTGTCTTTAAAAAACAATTATTTGAAGAGATTTTTTTACACGTGTATAACAATAGATGCATCATTTCTTTTTTATACATAGGTTTAAATCACGATTCATTGATCATTAATTATGTATAATTCAAGGCTTTATTATAAATAGGTAGGTACTAGAAACGGTAATAGTCATTCAGGAAATACCAGACATGAACTTATATGTAGATGTATCAATGAATTATAAATTTAGTGTTCATGTATGAAATTTAAATTTCGCTTTCATTGAACTACGTTTTAAAATCATTTAAAGCCATCTGCGTTCCTGCTTGAATAGTATTATGTTTATTTCAAACTTAAAATAATTATTTGTATTATGTTCATTTCACGATGCTATTTTAAGTTATTTCATTAACATGTTAAATAAGGTAATTCAGATCTTATTTATTTCATTTTTAGATTCCAGTATTGCTCGACTGCATTGAATATCTTGGACAGAACCTAATTTGAAATCTTTAATAAAATCTAGCCGTTAGTTTTGCAGCCTTGCCATAGAGATGTACATATTTGCATTTATTTGAATTTCCTGAACAAAATGTTAAACGTATTATACGTCTGCATTGTGGCAATATATTAGCAGAATAGCCAAAGACGAGCTTAAACGCACGGAAAAGAGCGTTACATTGTGGATATTTGACATTTGAGTGCCGCTATCTGCCGCCATCTTTTAACTACACTAGCGAATTATTTGCGCCTAGCGGCAGACGACTCAACTACATTGTATGTTCTTAAAGTATTTGGTTCCAATTAAACAATTAAAATTATATTCTTTATTAATTCAGCATTAATTTTGTGGAATGACATGTTGATTATTTAAAAATTAAGCACTTGTATAATACTTATTGAGTTTTATCACATTACACATAACTAGTTTCGAAAACTACAGTTGTTTTCACCGACAAGTGATTACAAAACTAATAAGAATAACATTTTCTTTTAACTTAAGAAGAAATATATGCAAAGCAGTAAAAACGCGAAAAAGTGGTTTGGTGTAATGGAATTTGTTCTAATTATTATCTAACTCACCATCACGCCGCTTTCCCGTCGAGGTAGGCAGAGGGAATAGACCGCCACACCAATCTGTTTTTCAATACTATCTTTGCCTCCTTTACATTCATGGATCTCTTCGTACATACCAGCCAATTATTCCGACTCCTGACCTGATCAATTTCAAGTATATGAAATTCTTGATCATGCCAAGTTTTTTTCGGTCTTCCTCTGCTCTTATCACCAACCACACTTGCCTCATAAATTTGTTTTACTGCTCTTTCTTCACTCGATCATTCTGCATGTCCAAAACATCTCAACACACCGTTTTTGAATTTTGGCGATGATGCTCATCTCAGCCTTGCATTCTTTCCTTATTTCACTATTCAAACATTCTATCTTACATATTTTTGCCACACATTCGTCTGAGAGATCGCATTTCGACTGTGTTCAGTCTACTTTCAACCTTCTTTAGCCTACTCTTTGCTTCACTATGCACTAGACACTTCGAACTGACTACCACAATTTGATACCTTTTAATAATAATGAGCTGCTTAGGTTCACAGAAATAGTGTGAAATTGAAATATTTTTGTAAATAATAAAAACACAAATATTTCTCTTTTAAAAAAAAATAGGTGTCGGAAGACCCCATGCATCTTATATAAAACAATTGCCTTGATCAATTCAAGAGTCGTGTTATGTAAGATAGGCCTTTATTCTCCGTTTATATGTACGTATCTAGTATATATATGTATACCTGTATGTATCTATAATGTTAATAGGTTAGGTTGGGTTATGTTAGGCGATCTTCTAACGTTCGCCAAATGTCAATCTGAGCAAGCAATGCAAGAGTAGAGTTATCGTCTTTCATCTGTATATATGTATGTAGGTACATATCGCTCACTCCTTTCAACAACGTCATACTACATATATTGCAAACAACTTCATTTTTCAAGAGATCATTTTTTAAGTTTAAAAATATAATCAAATCTATTGAAAATAAATATCAAGCCACTAATTGATCTTTTTAGGTAAAACCTGAAAAAAAACTTAAACCAGCCTATGACGGTCGTCAGTCCCGTAAATGCCCAGACTTCCATATTCTTCTTCATCTTTGATGAGATGTCAAAAAATAATATGAAAAATAAGTCCCATAATTGGAGATAATCCAGATTTGTGAAAAAGTATTTGTACACACTCAAAATGTTGTAAATAAATTAACTGGTCAAATTATAAGCTAAAATAATAAAAATGAAAATGATATTTTCTTGCGATTTTCATGTATGTGATTATATTCCAGGATTCGGACCTCACAATAGTTTCTGCTTAGTAAAAAGCTTCTTTTCATCACACCAATAGATGTCTCTAGTGAAGTTCTAGTGATTCAAGAACAAGGTTTCTAAATTGGTTCATATATATATATATATGTATATATGTAGAACTTCCAAGAATTTGAGTAGTGTGGTTGTTAATAATGGGTAGACTTGGTTAATGTTACACGTGTGTAAAGTGATCACTTAAACCAGCCTATGACGTTCGTCAGCCCTGTAAATGCCCAGACTTCCATTTTCTTCTTCATTAAATTACGCTCAATTAAACTTGATTTAACATCTAATTAGGATTTTATTCATTGATAAAAAACATTTTTTATTAATTGATTCGGCAGTCACTTTGTGGTAATATATATCCATTTTTAATTTTAACTTTATAAGTTTTTAATTAAAAAAAATAAAATGATATTTTCCCGCGTTTCTCATGTATGTGATTATACTCCAGGATTCGGACCTCACATAGATACTTATATAAGAGTTTCTGCTTAATAAAAAGCTTCTTTACATCTCACCAATAGAAAAAGTTAGTGCTTTAAACATTGATTATATAATAATATAATAAAACCCTTATCCGCACCCAATGGTGCATAGGGCACTGCGTCATATAAACGCAGTGTTATCTTGATCGTTTACACATGGAGGAAAGGTGATCAGTCCTCTGCTTCAGGTACCAGTCCAGGGTAATATTGAATAAATATGACAGTGAAAAAATCACTTATATTTATTATACCCCCCTTGGGAATCGAACCCGGGACCTCCAGAACGGTAGCCGAGCGTGCTGACCATTACACTACGGAGGCGGACATTGATTAGACAGTATTAACCTGTCAATTTTATTTTTGTGATTTAAATGGGTCCATTTTCGAAAAATTTATGTCAGTAATTAAACCAAACATAATGGAACTAGTATACATGATACAAGGTAATAAAAAATACAATATTGCATACACTATATCGCTGAAATAACAAATGACGTAAACAATACAACTTCTCTTATCATTTAACTAAATAAAATGTAATTTAGAAATACACCGTGTTAAAAATATGGTCAATGATATACAGGAAACTGTATTTGACATCATACAGAGTGGCGCAAAATTAATCATCCTATTGGAAGATGTTATAATTTTTGCGAATGGCGTTGCACGTCAATCATATTTGAAGTTTGTTAACTAGACAGATGCAGTATACTAACAGATTGATAAATCGCGCACAAATGTATATCAATACTGGTGGCAGTCACTTGACAAATATAATATTTTATTTTAAGTATGCCTCCGTAGTGTAATGGTCAGCACGCTCGGCTACCGTTCTGGAGGTCCCGGGTTCGATTCCCAGGGGGGGTCAAATAAAAACATGTGATTTTTTCACTGTAATATTTATTCAATATTACCCTGGACTGGTACCTGAAGCGGAGGGCAGATCACGTTTCCTTCATGTATAAACGATTAAGATAACACTGCGTTTATATGAGGCAGTGCCCTATGCACCATTGGGGTGCGGATAAGGGTTTTATTATTATTTTAAGTATTTATTGTAAAATCAAACACAGATTTTTTGAGTCTACTAAGTTGTATTTCATTGCTTTAAAAAAAACCCATAAAAATTAATATTGTGACAATTATTTCGCCTAGTTATGGCATTTTTAAACATTCGTTTGGAAATGCTATAACTAGACGAAACAATTGTCAAAATATTCAATTTCATGTGTTTTTTTTAACAATAAAATACAATGTCATCAATTTATTTAATTTCGTCACTTTCTGGTAAAATCTATCCATTTTAATTAATGTTTTACTTTGAAAATACCACTATTTCTTAATATCTACTGTGACACGTGTTTCGATGCATTCCACATCATATATCACATCATACGGTGTTAGAAAATTATGCGGAATGCATCGAAACACGTGTCACAGTAGATTTTAAGAAATAGTGTTATTTAGTGGTATTTACTAAGTAAAACATTAATTAAAAATAAAATACAACTTAGTAGGCTCAAAAAAAACTGCGTTTAATTTAACAATTGATACATAAATTAAAATGGAGCTCTGCAAACTAAACGCCTAATCAATAAATAATCTTTTGCACTCAACGAAAAAAAAAATAAAAATAAAAATAAAAATCCCTTAAAGCACCCCAATGGTGCATAGGGCACTGATTCATATAAACGCAGTGTTATCTAGATCGATTACACATGAAGGAAAGGTGATCAGCCCTCCACTTCAGGTACCAGTCCAGTGTAATACTGAATAAATATTAGAGTGAAAAAATCACTTATATTTATTAAACCCCCCTGGGAATCGAAACCGGGACCTCCAGAACGGTAGGCGAGCATGCTGACCATTACACTACGGAGGCGGACAAAAAAACTTGAAAAAATGTAAAGGTCCAAATAAATATCAAAATGTGAGTATTTTTATGTTCTAAGAAACAGCAATCATGAAGTTATAGACGTGGTACTGGTATTATCCTGGTGTTATTTCTGTAACACCGTGTTATAATTACTCTTGTATACATTTATGTATTTATAAAAGGTATTTAGTGTGTCACTAACACAATTAGGTGACCGTTGACCAATAAATGCATAATTTATACCTTGATCGCTATACCAATCTGATATTAATGAACGACCAGTTATATGACTGACCGGGTTTTTCAAACATATTTATCTATTCATTGTTATAATTTAACAATAAACAATTTTCCAGCTTTTTAAACAAATAATAATATAGGTAAACTGTTTTGAATATTGAAAGCATTAACTTTGTGGATCATATTGATATATTATTTCGAGAAATAAAAATACTTTGTGTTCTGATCCACTCACCTTTTTATTAACCAACTAGTTTCGGCAACAACCTGTTGCCCTCTTCAGGGTTACATTTATTACCTCTTCAGGGTTACATTTATTACAGTAATAAATGTAACCCTGAAGAGGGCAACAGGTTGTTGCCGAAACTAGTTGGTTAATAAAAATGTGAGTGGATCAGAACACAAAGCATTTTTATTTCTCGAAATAATATAAGTAAACTGTTGTTAAATTATCATATTAAAACAAAACAAAACACAAAACAGTACCAACAAAATTACATATACATAGAAATAAAAATAAAAAACTTCGACAGCCTCCCTTTAGAAATTCACTCTAAAAAAGAAAATAAGTGAACACTTTAAACAAATACTATTATACAGACTATACAATAAAAACTTGATTTTAAAAGGAGTGATTTAAATGTAATTGATGAGCGAAAACACTTACAACAACATTTTGAGTGTGTCCAAATACTTGTTCACAAGTCTGGATTATCTCTTATTATAGGAGTTATTTTCATATTATTTTTTGACATCTCATCAAAGATGAAGAAGAATATGGAAGTCTGGGCATTTACGGGGCTGACGACCATCATAGGCTGATTTAAATGATCACTTTACACACGTGTAACATTCAGATTTTGTGAACAAGTATTTGGACACACTCCAAATGTTGTTAATATAATTCATCATTGAAATTGTACGCAAAATCGCTAGCTTTCAAAAACGAGACCCGCGGTGTAACATACAGGGTGTGGCGAAATAAAGCTGACCTTGTTTGGTTCGTGTAAATTTAACGCGGCTGCGGTACCTACCCACCTACCCGCCCGGTGTTCCGGTCAAGTCTCTGTGACAATATAACCGGTAAGCCAATCGCTTTCCGGTCAATCGGTTCGAGTCACGTTTCTGTAGGTACACGGCGAGCGGACACCTATATCGGCATACTCCGCCGGCCAGAGTGTGTTCATTGTTCTACATAGAACTGGACTGTGTCACCCAGCTAATCTAAAATGGGCCATAAAATGCGACACTGGTACAAGAACTAGCCAACTAAACGTCACGCCGCTCCCCACAGGGGTAGGCAGAGAGAACAGAACGCCACACCAATCTGTCTAAAAACTGTGAAAAAAAACAAATGTTTTTCTTTTACAATTTCAATTTGCAAAAATCCTGAGATGAAGATCGGCAGCAAAATTAAGATTTAAAAAACTTGTGCCTGACCCATCATGACGTATGGAATTGAAAGTAGAGCGGACACCGTTGGCACAAAAAATGCGCATAGAGTGTCAGAAATGAAGACTCTAAGAAGCATATCAGGCAAGTCTTCGAGATAGAATAAGAAACGCCAGGATCAGGGAAATATGCGAGATCGAAGATGTCGTTAGGTGGGGAAGGCAACGGAGGAGACAATGGTATGAGCATGTGAGGAGAATGGAACCATCCAGACTCCCCCACATTGCACTGTAGGTAGACGACTCCCGGGCAGACCACCAAACAGATGGGTCGATAGCTGGGAATCGACATCTCAGGAGGCTAATCCCTTTTAAAAACAGGCCACAGACCTACACCAATAAGAAGAAAAAGAAGAATTTCAATTTCCTAATTAATTTTGTTTTTCCAAATATTTGGACCTGAAGATGGAAGCATAGCTTCCGATGCTAGTCGTTATAATAAAAATAAACTCAAGTGGTAAAAACAAACATTTGCAATTTCAATTTCCTAATTGATTTTTGTTTTTCCCTGAAAATCTCACATATGAATACGAGCTAATGAAAATTTCCACGAATCTCTAATAAAGATTGGATTGAACTGGTTATTTCCAGTTCCCGCTATTCGCTTTCGTGATAACTGCGACGTATTTTCATTCAGAAAAATAGGGGAGCGTCGGACCAACCCTACAGGTTATTATTACACAAACCTCCCCCTAGCCACCCTTATCCTTACACACCCTGACAGAGTGATAGACTTGGGATGGGCCCAGTGACAAGTGGAAAAACATCGTATCACCATTTTATTAGCGACTCACAATAACAAGGCTATAAAAATTTACTAACAAAATTGATCATTTGCAGACGGGAGGAATATCTAATTTAACATAATCCATCTATAAAGGATTGTATTAGACTCGCTTTGTGTTTATAACAGCCGATATAATCAATATTTTCATTCATAATTTTCTTTTGGAAAATTCACCTTTCATTAAAAATTATGTTTCGATTAACCGAATACTGTGCCTTAAAACGGCATTAATAAGACTTTATTTTTATTTTTGCCAACACATGATGCGAGCTATTGTATACGTACGCATAATTGATATATATTTACATACAAAATCTGGATTATCTCCGATTACAATCCAGTTATTTTCATATTATTTTTTGTCATCTCATCAAAGATGAAGAAGAATATGGAAGTCTGGGCATTTACATTTATGTAAATAAATTATGTATTATACGCCCATTGAATCTAGAAGCAAAAATTCTGAGGTCGACGAAATTCCTGACAACACAGATATTTCAATGGAACATGATGGATCACTCTTCATATATTTTTATATATTTCATCATATAGATATTATTATTATAACATTTATTTCATATAATTACCAATAAGAAATTAAAATAGTTTGGCTTCAATTTTTTTCAAGAGCTTTCCAGTGCTTAGGGTACATTTTACAATATGTTATAAATTGATCAATCAGAACCTAAAATCTGGCGGTGTCAAAAGTCTGCGTAATCGGAGGGCATGTATGACTAGATGTATGGATGTGAAGGAAGCGAGGAGTGTATGTCAGGACAGAAGAGTTTGGCGTTCCATCCTTTCTGCCTACCCCTGCGGGGAAACGGCGTGATGGTAGTAATAGTAGTAGTAGTAGTAGTTATAATTTTATTCTCAACAGGTTGTGAATAAATTATCAAGTCAAATTATAAGCTTCAATAATAAAAATGAAAATTATATTTTCTGGCGTTTCTCATGTGTGTGATTATAATCCAGGATTCGGATCTCGCATACTAATAAAAGAGTTTCTGCTCAATAAAAAGCTTCTTTTCATCTCACCAATAGATGTCTCTAGTGAAGTTCTAGTGATTCAAGAATAGTGTTTCAAAATTGGTTCATATATATATATATATATATAATATATATATATATATATATATATATATATATATATATATATATATATATATATATATATATATATATATATATATATATATATATATATATATATATATATATATATATATATACATATATATATATATACATATATTTATATATATATATATATATATATATATATATATATATATATATATATATATATATATATATATATATATATATATATATATATATATAATTTTCAAGAATTTGAGTAAAGTGGTTGTCAATAATGGGTAGAATTTGTGAATGTAACACGTGTGTAAAGTGATCACTGTAACCAGCCTATGACGGTCATCAGCCCCGTAAATGCCCAGCCTTCTATATGTATTTATTTATTTTTCAAAACATATTACATACATAAGTCAGACATATATATAATATTTCAATGAGATAAAATTTGGAATTGTATGTGTATACGAGTGTATTTTTTTTAAATTGGATTTACAACACTTTACTTGTGGCCAACGCGTCGTATGATGTTTATTTTCTGGAAACTGGTCGATAGTAATAAACAGCGGACATTTCCAAGTCGTTTTACGTAGCGGTGATCTCATTTAGACAATATACATACCCGCATATACCATATATCACATACCTTCACAATTGCGACTATATTCGCAAAGAATAATTTTATTTCCCGACCCAAAATACGCAATTTTAATACAAAACAAAGCAGATAAATAAGAATATGGATTTTTAAGAGGAAGCAGAAGAAGACCGAGCAAAACTTGGCACAATCAGGTATGTCAAATACTTGAAAGCGGCCGGGTCAGGAGTCATACAAATCGTCGGGTATGTATGAGGAGATGCATGAATGTAGAAGAGGCAAAGAATGTTTGCAAAGTCAGAGTGGTGCGGCGTTCGATTCTCTCTGCCTACCCCTGCGGGGAAGCGGCGTGATGGTTAGTCAGTAAGTTAGTAAGATTTTAAATTTAAGTTTTAATTAGTAAATACCACTATTTCCTAAAATCTACTGTGACTTTTTGATCATTTTTAAACACCGTAGGTATGTGAAGCTTATTCTAAATGTTAGAAAAGGGTCCTTTGGACTTTGAAGGCTAACAATGACTAAAGCCTCCCCCCTATTGTCTATGTTCCCACTGGTAAGAAATAAAAATAAAAATAAAAATTAAATAAATAATTAAAAATAAGAAACAGCTCCCCTCTTCAACCTAATAAGCACATATCGCTCACTCCTTTCAAGAACGTCATAAATCAAAAATCGTCAATTTTCAGTTGTGCGTGTTTTCGGAATGCCCAGAAAATGTACTATATCCCAGCAAAAGCGGCATATTTTAAACTTAATATTTACCCGCTACAGAGCAGAAAGAGTTGTTTTTGCATTTTGAATAAAATGCATTATTTAGTTATTTTTTTTAAATATACTAAATATTTTTCAAATGGAGAAAAAACCTTCAGATTTTATCTAAAAGATCTGTTGCACAGTAAAAAGTTCAAAAAGTAGCTTGATATTTATTTTTAATACTTGTATTATATTTTTCAACTTTAAAAACGTTCTCCTGAAAAATCAAGTATTTTGATTTATGACGTTCTTGAAAGGAGTGCGCGATATAATAATAAACTATGCCATGTTCTCTCCGATTCCGCGGCTTCACATGTTAGCCAATGCTTTTAAAAGTATAGATTTATTTAATATATTGTCATCCTCCTTGAAATCTGTACTTTCTCAGCATTTCTTCTCCATGTTATAATGGATAAATTTAAACGTTGTGTTTCACTCTCTCTTACTGCTCGCCGATAGTGTTTGAAGGAGATGTGTATTTACCAGTGCTTACTACTTGTTATTTTATTATTTTTATTATGATTTTATTTTATAAGACTATTAGTTTATGTTATTTATATTCAAAGCATTTACTTTGTGGTCAAACATTTTAATTGATATTAGTAATGTTAGTAAATAACCACTCACCGACTACTTCTGTCTACCGGTTTCGAGACGTACCCGTCTCTTCGTCAGGACATACACTACAATTTAACAATCATGCGAACAACACTACACCACACCCACTTAGTACTATTCACATACACTATCACTACACATGCAAAACATGCAGAGCGAGTTGTTAGTCCCACCAGTTTCCCAAAAGCATGGTGGGACTAACAACTCGCTCTGCATGTTTTGCATGTGTAGTGATAGTGTATGTGAATAGTACTAAGTGGGTGTGGTGTAGTGTTGTTCGCATGATTGTTAAATTGTAGTTTATGTCCTGACGAAGAGACGGGTACGTCTCGAAACCGGTAGACAGAAGTAGTCGGTGAGTGGTTATTTACTAACATTACTAATATCAATATTAGTTTATGTATTAATTTTAAATCAAACACAGATTTTTGAGTCTACTAAGTTGTATTTTATTAACAAAAACACATAAAAAATTATATTGTGACTATTGTGTCGCCTTGTTAGGGCATTATCAAACGAATGTGAAGATCAAATGGACTACGGTCCTTATGTAGCTATACAATTCTAAGTGACAGTTTTAACACGTGCAGCAATAATTTATGGGAGACAACAGTAGCTAATGGGGGATGTAGGTATGTACCCTTATATTTATTTTCTGGGAAAGGAAGAATTTATTGACATGGCCATATTTTAGAGAATTAATATTTTAAAGCTTAATAGTTACAAGACTTTTTGTTTCTCTATTAGTGTATTTTTAATTTTTATATTAGATACTGTATATATGTATTATCTTAAAGGCTTCAGACGTTCTATAAATAAATAAATAAATAATAAGATATGTAAACTTCTACCGCGCTATCTTGATTTTGACGATATTTGACGATATTGATTGATTTTGTCATTCAACATTTGCCGAACCTATGTGACAGCAAATATATTTTTTAATGTACATGATCATGGAATTTTTACTATTTTCCATTCAATATTCTTACATTGATCACGAGCCGAGGTTAAACATGCACTAGGGCATGTTCAACCTCGGCTTCTAACGCATGTTTGTGCTGAAACCTTTAGTGCATGTTGGTCTTCGGGTCGACCAAAAATCGCATGTGTTAAAGATTTAGTCTAGTTTTAAGTGTGTAAATAGTGCTATGGGTAGTATTGTTTGCATGCTGTGGTAGTGATTGTCCTGACGAAGAGACGGGTGCGTCTCGAAACCGGTAGACATAAAAATCTCGGTGAACGGTTATATACTAATATTATCAACATTTATGTAAAAAAAAATAGTAAAAATATAAAATTAGATTATTTTTTACTCCTGCCCTCTTAAGCAGCTGGTAAATTAGTATACCTTAAAAGGACCACCAAATAAAAGATTGCGCAATACGTACATTATTGTTCGTTCAATTCTTTGTTTTCAGTCATTATGTTGAATTCTATTGATTTTTTCATTATTGCAAATTAAAAACGTTGCCAAATTGCACGTCATTGAAAGTGAAAGAAATATTGCCTTTTTATTTCTAAATGGATAAAAGTAATCGATGATTTAAATGGACTTTAATTGATTTCTCAAATAAGTGCTCGGATCGTGCGCGTAAAATTTTAACGATACTTTATTTTTAATTTATTAAATATTATTACTTTATTTTTTAGATGGTAATTAGCCGTAGGTTGAAAAAATATAATTGCCACATATATCGCAGTATTAAATTTATTTACTGGAAACATAAATTTTAAAAATAATGGTAGGTAGGTTTTTATTTAGTAAACTTCTAAATTCACTTAGACCAGTGACTCCCAATCAGTTTTTTAAGCGCACCTCTTCAAGAAAGATCTCAAACTGGGGATTTTGAGGGGTTATTGAGGGAATGATGGTTATTGAGGGAGGATGTTTGAAAATGATGCGGAATGCATCGAAATACATGTCACAATAGATTATCTAAAAAAGTGGATTTGCCCAATTTAACTGAAATAAAAAATGTAAAAACACTTCCTTAGTAGAAAAAAACATTGATTTGTGAATAAGGAATATAGAAACCCACCCTCAATGTTAAAAATATTAGTAGTTTTTTTATAATACAGTGAAAATCAGTTTAATGTGACTAGTACACGTTTTTTGTCCGCCTCCGTAGTGTAATGGTCAGCACGCTCGGTTACCGTTCTGGAGGTCCCGGGTTCGATTCCCACGGGGTCAAATAAATAAAAGTGATTTTTTTCACTATAATATTATTTAATATTACCCTGGACTGGTACCTGAAGCGGAGGGCTGATCACCTTTCCTTCGTGTGTTAACGATCAAGATAACACTGTGTTTATATAATGCAGTGCCCTATGCACCATAGAGGTGCGGATAAGGGTTTGAATGAAAGTACACGTTTTTCTTAGCTCAACTCTGAAAAAAAAACACATGACGTGTTACACATAACAGAGAAATGATTACAGCATTTTGAGTGTGTCCAAATACTAGTTCACAAATCTAGATTTTCTCCTATTAGGAGTTATTTTTTACACTACTTTTTGCCATCTCAACATAGATGAATCATGGGTGGAATTGGTGAATGCTATACGCGTGTAAAGTGATCACTTAACCAAGCTTAAGACGGTCGTAAGCCCTGTAAATTCCAGGACTTATTCTTCTTTATCTATGCTGAGATGTCAAAAAATAATGACAATTTTTTCATTACACAACTCTGAAAAATCACAATGTAAAGTGATCACTTAAACCAGCCTATGACGGTCGTCAGCCCCGTAAATGCCCAGACTTCCATATTCTTCTTCATCGTTGATGAGATGTCAAAAAAATAATATGAAAATAACTCCTGTAATTGAAGAGAATCCAGATTTTGTGAACAAGTATTTGGACACACTCAAAATGTTGTAAATCACAATACTTGTTATACTCGTATATCAGCAATCGTTTGAGGAATTGTTTTTCACTGATAAAATTTTCTTGGTCAAAAGATTGCCTCGCGAACCCCTTAAAGCAACTCTACGTACCACTTGTTGTGAAACACTGGTCTAGAAGCTTAATTACCAATTTAATTTGATATATAATACTTATCATTTTCTGTAATTTGTGTATCAGATTCGTGACTAATGAACTTGAAAATGAGCACATTATAAATTAATTAAAAAAAAAATCTTGGTAATAATGGAATTCCGTTTCGATGACAGCATACTGGGATAAAATTGTTTTGTTACTGATTTAAAGCCCAGTATTCGTTAAGTCGCAACTTAGTTTCTATAAATCCAGGTAACATTTAACATAAATAAATAAATCCCTTATCCGCACCCCAATGGTGCATAGGGCACCGCGTCATATAAACGCAGTGTTATCTTGATCGTTTACACATGAAGGAAAGGTGATCAGCCCTCCGCTTCAGGTACCAGTCCAGGGTAATATTGAATAAATATTAGAGTGAAAAAATCACTAATATTTATTTTACCCCCCTTGGGAATCGAACCCGGGACCTCCAGAATGGGAGCATTTAACATAATTGATTTTTTTCTGAAAACATTGTTTTGGCATAAAAAAAGTTTTTTTTTATAAAAAAAACTAAACAAGATAACTAGCAACGCATTAAAATGTATAAAAATATATACTTTTTAATGTATTACATGTCATTATCAACAAAACAAGAAGAAAAAAATCCCTCTCCAAACACAAGAGCTCAGTCTCTTTTTGGAGAGGCTGTGCGCAAATAAAATTATAAGCTTGTATTTAGTAGAAATGTATAGAAATTGTATTAAATTGTATAAAAAAAATACTTTTTAAAATTTAAAAAATTCAGTCTTTATTACGATGCACAGATATGTGCATTTTTTTGCTTCTAAAACAGCATTATTTGGGTATATAATTTTTATATTTGGGCAAAAAATTTAAATTTATAATTTTTTTATATCTCAACAAAGATGAAGAAGAATGTGGAGGTCTGAAAGTTAAAGGGGCTTACGACTGTTATAGGCTGGTTTAAGTGATCACTTTACACACGTGTAATCACGGGTAGAATTAGTGAATGTTACACGTGTGTAAAGCGATCACTATGACGGTCGTGAGCCCTTTAAATGCCCAGACTTGCATATTATTCTTCAACCTCATTGAGATGTCAAAAAATAAAATGAAAAATAACTCCTATAATTGGAGGTAATCCAGATTTGTGAACAAGTATTTGGACACAATTAAAATGTTGATTTTTTAATATTCTTATTAAACTATTCGAAAGCCTCCGAATCCGTTTAGTCCGCCTCCGTAGTGTAATGGTCAGCACGCTCGGCTACCGTTCTGGAGGTCCCGGGTTCGATTCCCAAGGGGGGTAAAATAAATATAAGTGATTTTTTTCACTGTCATATTTATTCAATATTACCCTGGACTGGTACCTGAAGCGGAGGGCTGATCACCTTTCCTTCATGTGTAAACGATCAAGATAACACTGCGTTCATATGATGCAGTGCCCTATGCACCATCGGGGTGCGGATAAGGGTTTATTATTATTATTATTTATGTCCAAATACTTGTTCACAATGTTGCATATGTTTTTTTTTAAATGGGGGTGCGGATAAGGGTTTTATTTATTATTATTATTATTCGAAAGCTCAATAATACCGCTGACGTACATTACATTGTCGAGTGTTGCAGCATAGAAATTAGACGTCTAAATAGGCACTAAGTAGGTACTAAGTACGCAATTCGCTTGTATTGTCTGTGATCGTGTCGGAAATAGTACACTTCTTTATGCTCCATAGACAATGAGCTAGAAAGTTCAGAGTTGACTCAACATACCTATTTATCGATGGATTCGACACATCCGATATTGATAGGTCTAACAACGTTTTGTTTCGACAACCTTTGAGTGTATTTCATGCGTCAAATTATGTCGTAATTAATTTAATACAAAAATGTTGATGACGCAAAATGTTTTAAATTAATTGACTGGTCAAATTATGAGCTAAAATAAATTTAAAATCATGTTTTGAAGCGTTTCTCAAGTATGTGAATATATTCCAGGATTCGGACCTCATATACATATGCAAAGAGTCTGTGCTTAATAAAAGGTTTTCTCACACACCATCGATGGCTATTGTGAACGCGCATGCTGTATTACGTGTTTGATTAAAAAATATTTAGATGTTTAAAAAAAAATGAGTAGTGTGGTTATCATCATGGGTAGAATTGGTGAATGTTACACGTGTGTAAAGTGATCACTTAACCAAGCCTATGACGGACCAGTAAATGCCCAGACTTCCGTATTCCTCTTCTTCTTTGTTGATATGTCGAAAAATTACAAAAAAATCTAAATTGATTCGGAAGTCATATTGTTGTAATGTCTAAGAATTTCACTTGGTAAATACCACTTTTTCTGAAAATCTTTTATGACACGTGTTTCGATGCATTCATCACAACGTTTTCGCTTCATGTATTAATTATATCACTCACTCCTTTCAATAACGTCATATATCAAAAATCGTCAATTTTCAGTTATCCATGTTTTCGGAATGTCCAGAAAATATACTATATCCCAGCAAAAGCGGCATATTTGAACTTAATATTTGCCCGCTACAGGGCAGAAAGTGTTGTTTTTGCATTTTGAAGAAAAGGTATTGTTTAATTATTATTTTTAAATATACTTATATTTGAAAAATCGTAAATTTTCAGTTGTGCATGTTTTCGGAATGCCCAGAAAATGTACTATATCCCAGCAAAAGCGGCATATATTTTAACTTAATATTTACCCGCTACATGGCAAAAAGTGTTGTTTTTGCATTTTGAAGAAAAGGTATTGTTTAATTATTTTTAAAAAATACTAAATATTATTCAAATGGAGAAAAAACATTCAGGTTTTACCTAAAAAGATCAGTTGCACAGTAACAAGTTCAATAAGTGGCTTGATATTTATTTTTAATAAATTTCATTATATTCTTTAACTTTAAAAACGATCTCCTGAAAAATCAAGTTTTTTGATATATGACGTTGTTGAAAGGAGTGAGCGATATAAAAAAATATTTTATGAATAAAAGATTGTGAACCCCTGATTGAGCAAACTTATGTAATAATAAGTAAGTCCAAAATAATAATAAAAAAGTGTAAATTAATGAGTCATCTATGTAGAATCAAAGTGTTGTACCTCCATTCTTGCAATGAGTAATCAATCAACTATTTACACAGATACTCTATTGTAATATTACATATGAACCCGAGATTTTTTAATCGATATTTCAAAACTTATTAATCAAAAGTCTTTACTGTACTAATATATATCAAATTGCTCTTCAATTAAAGGTTTTTTTATATTTATTTATGTATTTGAAAGATTTTGATGAACATAATAATATATCACTCCTTTCAAGAACGTCATAAATAAAAAATCGTCAATTTCAGTTGTGCATGTTTTCAGAATGTCCTGAAAATGTACTATATCCCAGCAAAGAAGGCATATTTTTAACTTAATATTTACCCGCTATACAGGACAGATAGTGCATTTGCATTTTGAAGAAAAGGTGTTGTTTAATTATTTTTTTTAATACCCAAAATATTTTTCAAATGGGGAAAAAACCTACAGGTTTTACCTAAAAAGATCTGTTGCACAGTACAAAGTTCAGTAAGTGGCTTGACATTCATTTTTAATGCATTGTATTATATTTTTAAACATTAAAAACATTCTCCTGAAAAATCCAGTTTTTTATTTATGTCGTTCTTGAAAGGAGTGAGCGATATATTAAATAATATTACAAAAAATATTTAAGAGTATAATACAAACAGACGACGATTCTCTACAAGTCATGAAAATAGCATAAAACTGTTAATTAGAGCAGCAGATGCAAGAAGATGCCATTTTTTTTGGAGACATTCTGTACCAAATTTCATCATTCATCCAAATATCACATATCGCTCACTCCTTTCAACAACATTATATATAAAAAAATTGCTTTTCTGGAGACTGTTTTTAAAGATTAAAAATATAAAAATATGTATTAAAAATAAATATCAAGCCACTCATTGAACTTTTTACTGTGCAACAGATCTGGTAAAACCAGAAGGTTTTTTCTCCATTCGAAAAATATTTAGTACATTTAAAAAATAATTAAACAATACCTTTTCTTCAAAATGCAAAAACAACTTTTTCTGTCCTGTAGCGGGTAAATATCAAGTTAAAAATATTCCACTTTTCCTGGGATATAGTACATTTTCTGGGTATTATGAAAATATGCGCAACTGAAAATTTACGATTTTTGAAATATGACGTTGTTGAAAGGGGTGAGAGATATGTCAAAATAGAGTTAAAATTTTGATGAATTTTGAAAAATAATTTTACGATAAAGTTTATTGATTCGCCCGTTAGTTACAAGTAATGTAATGTGCTTAGCGTAGAAAATAAAGTAGATTATTATGAAGTAACAAGTTGTATTCCTTAGCAGTTAAAAGAAGAAAACCGGACGCAGTTACCACTATTCCAATACGGTATTAGCAGGGTTGCCACAACACGTGTTTTTGTTTCTCTAACGGAATCGTCATGTACACTTCGTCTGATTCGAGCACTGACCGATATTCTTCATAAATCAATTATTTCATAAATCCATTTTTAAACACATAATTAATATACGTGCAGATATTATATGATGGTGTTTTTTTTTAAATTACCTAACGTCCAAGTGACTCTGAAATCTAGCTACGACTTATGCAACACCGCTTATCATGACCCTACTCAGGCTAAACTTTTAAGTTTCATAGCCTACGCCTACTCGTGAGTGGATTTCCTCTTTATGATTAAAGTTTCTATAATTTCATGTGATTCATGAGTGAAATTTCTAGGCAAAAACACTCGCTTAAACGATGATGCCTGAATACTTCGCTATTTGTACTTACCAGAGGATTGCTTAGCAACATTTTGAGTGTGTGTAAATATTAGTTCACAAATCTGGATTATCTCCAATTATAGGAGTTATTCTTTTCATCTCACCAATAGATGTCTCTAGTGAAGTTCTAGTGATTCCAGAACAAGGTTTCTAAATTGGTTCCTATATATATATATATATATATATATATATATATATATATATATATATATATATATATATATATATATATATATATATATATATATATATATATATATATATATATATATATATATATATATATATATATATATATATATATATATATATATATATATAATATATATATATATATATATATATATATATATATATTTATATAGAACATCCAAGAATTTGAGTAGTGTGGTTGTCAATAACGGGTAGAATAGGTGAATGTTACACGTTTGTAAAATGATCACTTCAACCAGCCTATGACGGTCGTCAGCCCAATAAATGCCCAGACTTCCATATTCTTCTTCATCTTTGATGAGATGTCAAAAAATTATAGGATTGCTTAACAATGAAAATCGTTTTACAACATTTTGAGTGTGTCCAAATACTTGTTCACAAATCTGGATTATCTTTAATTGTAAAATAGTTTATATTCTTAATTTTTTTCTGTTTTTTTGTGTATATTAGGTTAAAATGGTTAAAAACAATAAAAATGTATGCAAAAGAACTCCACCTACAATACACACAACACACAAGGTGGCTTGATGGGTCTCTGCAAAAAAAATCAAATATTTCTTAAATGTTTTTCGCAGGTACTTTGTGGCACATTTTATAAACTTTATAAAATAATACAACTTTGTTTTAACCACTTTTTATAAGTACACTTCATCCAACCGGTTTTGACAAGAACCTTGTCATCATCAGGGTTTATGTTCTAAATTCTTATTTTTTGGCATCGTAAAGGAAAGGTAATTAATTATAACCTAACTATGAGTGTTTCGATGTTTTAGAATTTAGTACATAAACCCTGATGATGACAAGGTTCTTGTCGAAACCGGTTGGATAAAGTGTACCAATAAAAAGTGGTTAAAACAAAGTTGTTTTGTTTTATAAAGTTTATAAAGTCTCCAGTGAAGTTCTAGTGATTCAAGAACAAGGTTTCTAAACTAGTTCTTTCTAAAACATTTAAATACTCATAGTTAATTACCCTTACCCCTTACTAAAAAGTATTTAAATTTAAATTTGTTTCAATTGTTCTTTAAATATATGTATACAATTTATGTGAGATAAACAGACCCAAAAAGTTCTGTATTTTCGAGTTTTGTGGCATCCCTGTTCGGGAATCCATACAAGTTGTTGAACCACAATACGTATTGATTTATATCTTCAGGCATTTCAATACGTTTGTCACGAGCGCGTCCCACAATCATTTAATAAGCAACTCCAAATGTCGTGAGGCTGACTTTTTTTTTCAAAATATATGTATCGCGACATCGGAAATGTGGCGATGCAACAAGGCGGATGTGAAGCGACCGTTTTTTTGTCTCGTGATCGAAGACCGATACCGGTTGGAATGAAGGAGATCGACTTATATAGTATATATATATATATATATATATATATATATATATATATATATATATATATATATATATATATATATATATATATATATATATACATATACATATATATATATATATATATATATATATATATATATATATATATATATATATATACATATATATATATATACATATATATATATATATATATATATATATATATATATATATATATATATATATATATATATATATATATATATATATATATATATATATATATATATATATATGTTGATAATAAATCATTGAATCGGCATTGGACCATGAAATAATATTATAAAGACGTTTTGCCGTATGGAATTTGGAGACAATTATAATTCCATGATTTTTCCCAAGTAATTTGGCTATACGCGTATAATACTCCACATAAAAAATGGTCAGCGGAAGTTTCCCTTAGAGAAAAAATAAAGAGTTCACGCATTCGTGGAAGCCTGGGTGTAACAGACATCAATAGTAAGGTAGAGGAAAGGCAATTGAGATGGTATGGGCACATAGGACGTAGAGAACCTGATCATATTGTGAACCAGGCAATAGCCACGGATCTTCCTCGAAAGGCATCTAAAGGAAGACCAAAGAATTCATGGATGCTGCAGAAAGATAACATGATTCGCAGGCATGGCCTAGGTGACGTTGTCCATGACAAAAGGACCTTAGGATAAGGAGAACTGACTTCAACAGTCTTCAAAATCGATAAGTCAGAAAGGTCATCAGAAATCAATTCTATAGGCAACAAAAAATGTCTTTGATAGAGGCTGCTTTAGAAAGGCAACTACTGTTCAAACCTGTAAATATATGACACATAATGAATTGTGAAATCAATTCCACATAGTAATATCATAAAATTAATCTGGAACGCTCAGCTACTTGCTACCAACAATGCATCGATCAATATTATCTGTACATTAAATTTCACGACGCGTTGTTGAGATTTATTATGTTTGTTTAAAAATATTACTCTTGGTAAGCAATGTGCCAATTCAGCATAGAAGAATTCAATGACAAATATACTGAACTGTTTTCGAAAGAACATGATGTAACTTGCTATTCTTTTCAATTGGGTATCATGTAAAATAAAAAATATGTTGTGATCATATAACAAAAATTTAAATTTCATGAAACTGTCCTTATCATTCATCGTTCACTTTGTATAATACCACTTTAAATGGTATTACACAAAGTGAACGATGAATGATTAGGGGTGTGTAATATTATCATTTTATATATCCACAAATTTTACAATGTTTTAATACACAACATATAAAATAAACAGTCTCTTCACATATAAGACGGATTTACTAAATGGACAATGAACAAACTTGAGTTGTCCTAATTTGACAATAGTGATATAAGCTCGTGAAACCTCATTTAAGATGAAAGCGCATTGCAGGAGCCTGGGTGAGGACCTATCCGACATCCACTCCATGTTAGTTCTAGGAACTCTCACGGGAGGTGGTATCATACATGATATAACTAGTCTTCCCACCAACATCTTAACCTTACTAACCTCCCCTAACAAACTTGTTTATAAAATAATTTGTAAATATCTTAAAATTAATTGTATAAATTTGTAAAGGTGTATGATAACTTACTAAAATAACTCACTAAACAAACTAACATAACTAATAAAACTAACCCCACTAACAGGAATACTAACACTTATAAGTCAAATGTAAAAAGTGTAAATAAAGAATAACTCGACACTGGCTATAACACCCAAGAAGGGTGAAAAAGCCATCAAAAAGAAGAAGAAGATAAAACTAGTCAAGAACATTGATACCATAAACCACGCTAGAACACAAAATGCCGTACCCTCTTCTAGTGGAACAGAAGGCCTGTTGACAACAGTCAACAGTCCGACTTCTCCTGAGGAGTTCTACGTGGTTTTCTCCCAGCAATGAGCAAATGCTGAGAGGTTCCTCATTGGACCATACTAGATTATCCCTACTGTTTCCAACACAGATTAAAATAAAACATGTTTTAGCTAGAAGAAGCACAAATCCACTAATCGATCTATTATAAACCTTGTACATACTAAGCAAGGTAAATAATAAATGCAACTCCCATCTAAAAACAAAAACAAAAAAACCTCATGAAAGAAAAGATTGAAAAAAATAAATAAATAAAGGTTTGTGACATACCTTGAGTACTACAAGTAGAGCGTGCTGACTCTCTTCTGTCCGCTCAGAGACAGCTTGTTGGCTTTCCTGTAGACCGTTGGTTCCTTCGGCTTCTCGTACCCTGCGTCTGCGCATCCGCCCCTCAGCTCCCAGACAAGGTTGGTGAGAGACTTGGGCCGGCTCAGCCTCCGCGACCTCTTCTCGGGCACCTTGGCCCCCGCCCCGGAGTCCCCGGACGTCCGGCCCCCGGAGTGACTCGAGTCCAGGGTGCCGTCTAGCTCCATGGCCTGCTGCAGGTTGGAGAGACTCTTGTAGCGGATGTTGAAGAGAGGAGAACCGCCCTTCAACAAACCTGGACTAGGTAGGGGACTAGAGGGAAGATCTTTGATCGGCGAGTTGCTCTTCTGTCTAAAGACCATCCTGTTTCTTTGAGAACTGTTGTTGTTCTTGATGTACAGCTTGGGAAGATTGTTACTAGCTGGGGCTATCGAGCATTTTTCTTTGTATATTATGACAGGAGTGTCTTTGATAGTGGATACGGCAGATTTTCTGGTTCGCTTTTCCGCTTTTCCTACGTTGACTGGCGCGCTGGGAGGCTTTTTTCCAGGGATGGTTTCTATTGGAGGCGGTTCTGGTCTACTATCAGTTATGAGAGGCATGTGTATGGGAGTAGTGACCGGAGAAGTCGGAGCTGATTCGTGTCTCGTGACTATAGGCTCAGACGCGAACGGCGACTTGATGTGCTTAGGAAGCGGTGCGAAGCCTCTGACGTAATCGTAAATTTGATCTATCTCGTCGTATTCGTCGGGCAAAGGGGACGACTTGATGTCCTCCTTGTGCGAGTGATTATGGCTGTGAATATGGCTACGGTGAGAATTAACTATGTGACCGTATTTGTGACTGTGGTTCGCGGAGTCCGACGAGGCGCTCCGCCTGAGGAAATAGCCCGTCTTGGCGGGCGCCTGGGCCGACCGCTTGGGGTCGCCCAGCTTGCCGTCCAAGACGTGCATCTTATCCGTCACTTCCCCTAGTAATCTATTGCACTTCTCCACCAAGCGAGAGAATTCCATGAAGTTCTTGATTTGATCTTCGTTCCTGCACTTTTGTAGCTTGAGAGGCGCTGCTAGCGGGAGGGCCACCAGCGCGTTGGAATCCTTTTGCAAAGGCAGCGCGAATACGTGCTCCTCTTCGAACGAGGCTATCAACCTCAGCTCTGGTACGAAGTGACTGGCACTTTTCAATCCCCGCGGCGGGGTTCCGTGCACCAACCTCACGGTCAGAGGAAACCTCTTGCTTAAGAGATTTTTAGCCGTATGGACTCCGCTGATATTATCTTCTTTGGCCAGAGCTGAGAATCTTCCTCTTTGGTCGAGTCCCAACAAGATAGTTTCTCCTTTAGAATCGAGACATTTAAGATATTTTCCCTTGACCCCGTTGACGTGCGTTTCTCCTTCTGGGACTAGCGTTTCCCCGGATGGAAGATTCCTGGCCGGTCCGGCTGACACAGAGCCGTCGAGCTCCACCCTTCCCTGGAGGACTCTCATGGACTCTCTGACCAGGCAGCCGGCCAGTCGTCTCCGGGCGAGTTCGGCGACGCTCTCCATGCACCGTACGGCTCTGCCCTCCTCGCTGAGGAGTTCGAAGTACCCCGCGTAGGACTCCGGGATGGCGAGTCTCGGGCCGACGCAGACGAGCCGCCGGCCCTCCTTGAGCTTGACGGCCTGCGCGACGATCTGCCGGCGGCGGCCCGCGGAGACGAGGAGCGCGGCGGGCTGCAGGCCGGGGCACGGCAGCGTGGGCACGCCCAGGCCGGCGTACTGGCCCTTGGTGAACTTGACCACGGCGGGCAGGCGCTGCTTGGGGATGAACTCCCGCAGGTAGCTGCCCTCGTCCGCCCAGCGCGCGGCCGCCACCAGGATCTGCCCATCAGTGGCCGCCATGCTGCTCTGGACACTGCGCCAACTGCTTAGTCACATCTGAAACGTAACAAAAAATATTAGAAGACTGCACTCTTAGTAAACCTACGATATATTTATATTTTAACATCTCAACATAGACGAAGAGGAATATGGAAGAAGTCTGGGTGTTTACCGGGATCATTATGTAATATGGATTCATAGACTGGTTAAGTGATCATTTACACACGTGCAACATTCACCATTCTACCCATTATTGACAACCACACTAGAAACATATTGGAACTCGTCTTTATATCATAAATATCATGTCACGTTATGTATGAATTCACTGTAGCTATCTATGGTTGTAACCATAGTATGTTACAACCAATCCCAAACTCATTCATAAAGCGTCGAGATATTTATCATAAATGTATGAGTTCTGAAAATTTAAGTAGTGTGGTTGTCAAGCATGGGTAGAATGGTGAATGTCACACGTGTGTAAAGGATTACTAAACCAGCTTATGACACGTCATAAGCCCAGACTTCCTTCGTTCAGACTGAATACCCAAACTTCTATATAATTCTCCATCTATATAAAGATATAAAAATAATAATAAAAAACAGATTTGTTCCAAACAAGGATTTGAGTACACCAAAAAATGCGAACAATTACTTCGACTGCGTGTATGTAGTTTTCTAACAATGTTTTCGTAAAACTAGTTAATCCAAAGTAGTTTTCGGAATAATTTACCGCTTGTCGATTTGGCGATCGTGCGGTCATTGACGATATTAACGATATTAACGATTCCTTCGTCACGAGGATCCGCAGACGATAATATTAAATCCTGAACATCCCACACTCAGGCCGGTTCACCAGTTCACGCGGCCCCGAGCCGCAATGCCAAGCCTCCTAGTAGAGGCCCACCCTAATGTCGCCTAGCGATGGTCGGGCCTTTTCGTGCTTGTTCGCCGCTTTTATCGGCAATCGACACACCTGATTTGACTGTGTTTCGAGTACGTCTAGTCTGGCGACGGATAATGGGACTAACTGTACCGAAATGAGACTGCATAAGAGCCGGATTTGGGTAAAAAAAAAAACGACATTTTTTCATTTTATTTTTTGACATGCATATAGACATACAGACTTGCATATTCTTCTTCAAAGATGAAGAAGAATATGCAAGTCTGGGCATTAACGGGGCTGACGACCGTCATAGGCTGATTTAAATTTTCACTTTACACACGTGTAACATTCATAGATGTCTCTAGTGAAGTTCTAGTGATTCAAGAACAATGTTTCAAAAATTGGTTAATTTATCTATATTTATAGATCTTCCATGAATTTGAGTAGTGTGGTTGTCAATAAAGGGTAGAATTGGTGAATATTACATGTGTGTAAAGTGATCACTTAAACCTGAAGTGCTGGAACCAGGACTCCATTGTGTATCCAGTTTAGATTTCGCTTATAGAGTTTATATAATGTCAAAATACATAAAAGAAATTTTTCTAATTATGGAAAAATTAGTTACATCGTACGATAGATAAAAACTAAGTCATTTAAATGTTTGGTAGAAAAGACAAAAATTATCGAATTTAATGGTCTTTTTGGTAAGTTCCTCGTCCTCCTCGCTATTCTTCTTCCTTTTCTTCTAACTGCAGATGCAGCTGAGAAGAAAAGGAATAAGAAAAAAATGACGATTTCGAACTGTGGTCCCGTGGTTAGTGTCGCGGACTCTCAAGTCAGAGTTTCTGAGTTTGAACCCACTCTACCACAATTTGATACCTATTTCTAATAATGAACCGCTTAAACTCACAGAAAAAGTATGAAATTAAAGTATTTTTGTAAATAATAAAAACACAAATATTTGTCTTCTTAAGATCAAGTCCGGACCTGATGCATAGATAAAAAACTGTTAAGAATGTATTACAGAGAATCTCATTACTATCAGAGAATGTTCACAAAATAGGTGTCTCGTTGCGCGCTTATTGTGAACGGCGTGTAGGTACTGTGTAGAACGTAAGTACAGCACTAAGTATGTACACGTACACGAATCTGCCCCCTCACTACGTTGTACACTCGCGGACGTAATTATCATCACACGGTTGATTTATTAAAATGAATTAGAAATTAATTTATGAGGCGAACCCTGTTAGTGGTTGAAGCAGATAAGGACCGAAGAAAACTTGCAAGGTCAATAATTTCCAATACTTGAAAGTGGTCAGATCAGGAGTCGGAATAATCGGCGGGTATGTATGAGGAGATGCATTGATATAAAAGAGACGAAGATGTTTGCAAAGACAGATTGGTGTAGTGATTTCTTTTCTCTCTGGCTACCCCTGTGGAGAAGCGGCGTGATGGTGAGTTAGTTAATTTTAAAATATATATGTTTGTAGTTCATACAGGCGATATATGTACTTTAACGCAGACCTAAATTGCAAAATCTTTCTACGTATTGTATTTATACTTTTTCACAAGCAAGCATTACTTAATTCATTTTTTAATTCAATCGATCAACGCTTACAATGACAATCTGAACAAAAATTTTATAAAATATTTCTGTTTCCTGATTTATTATACAATTTGATATCTAAGCTAAAAGCAAAATACAGTTAAAGTAACAAATATGATTAAAATTACTACCTACTTATACTAATTAGCAGGGCTTTTTTTAAACAAAAAAGGTCCCGGAACTCAATTCATGTCAAGCTTTTTACCAAATAAAAATATACTTATGTTAAAAATCAATAAATATTTAAACATAACAATACTATATTTTATCATTTTGACGAATTATATAGACATTGTTTAGTCTGATTGATTTTAAAAATAAATAAAAAATATTCCTGAAAAAGGGTGCCGGAACGCCGTTCCACCGTGTTGATGAAAAAAAACCCTGTTTAAACTTATGCACTTTTTAATATGTGTAAGTAAATGATATCCGTAATTCAGACAGGTATATGAATCAAACAATTTAAAGAATAATATAAAAACAGCATAATGTATATCTTGTCTATTACGTTATCTATTTCACATTTAAAACCTCAATACAATCCATAGACGTTTTGTGTCGTAGAACCAAATGTCATCTCTCCTCCGCAGCACGATTTTGGTCTAGTTTCTATGGAATAGTGTTGGGAAGGTACACGCGGTCTTACCTACAGAGATCGATTTATTTATCGACCAATTATTTGACAACAATTAGCAACTAAATATCAATTTGTGCAACAGATCTTTTAGGCACGATTTTTTAATTCGATTTCATTTGAAATAAAATACCCCGAAGAAAATTTAAATAAATTAATGATTACTCTGCCGAAAATCGTATACCAATTCATAAGAATTCTATTTTTATTACTAAATCATATATTGAATTATTCAAGGTATTTTAACTGAAATGAATTAATCACCTATCGTTTTTAAACGAGAGAAGATAGAAATCTGGGCACTCCAGGACTTACGACCTGGCACATATCTGGCTTAAGTGATCCTTTTATACACTTTTGTAATATTCACCAATTCTACCCATTATTGATAACCACGCTTCTCAAAATTTTTGGAACTTCTAGATATATTAATCAAACTCGTGACACAGTATGTGTGAGTTCACAACAGCCGTTTATGTTAGAAAGAAAAAGCTTTTACTAAGCAGAGAGTCTGTCCATATGCAAGATCCTAACCCCATTATATGCACATACTGAGAACCGCCAGAAAACATGATTTTTAACTATGCCGAAAATTAAGTTTAAATTACAAATATGAGGATGTATTATCTTGTTTTTATTTCCAATTCACTTTCGATATCTCAAAGAAGATGAAGAAGAATAAGGAAGTTTGGCTTTTTAGAGAGCTTACTCTAGAGTGATCACTTTATACACGTGTAACATTCGCCATTCTACCCATGATTGATATATACACAACACACAGTAGTACTCGCATAAAACCATTCATAATCCAATCAAAGATGGCTGTTGTGAACTCATGAAACGTCATATATATATATATATATATATATATATATATATATATATATATATATATATATATATATATATATATATATATATATATATATATATATATATATATATATATATATATATATATATATATATATATATATATTATATATATATATTTTATATATATATATATATATATATATATATATATATATATATATATATATATATATATATATATATAAATATATAAATATATATATATATATATATATATATATATATATATATATATATATATATATATATATATATATATATATATATATATATATATATATATATATATATATATATATATATATATATATATATATATATATATATATATATATATATATATATATATATATATATATATATATATATATATATATATATATATATATATATATATATATATATATATATATATATATATATATATATATATATATATATATATATATATATATATATATATATATATATATATGACTTCCAAAAATTAATTCTTGTTTAATTATTGTGGCTTGTGTCCTACCACTCAAATAACAAATCAACCATAAAAGGGCCTTTTCTGTAATTTCTATTTCTTCTAGTCTCTTTAGGAGAATTTGATGAGACACTGTATCGAATGCTTTTGCAAGGTCCAAAAAAACTACAATTGACTAACGATGTTTATCTAAACTTTCTGTAATTAACTTTGTTAGATTTGCTATGGCGCCATTTGTTCCCCTATTTTTCCTAAATCCATATTGGTTATCTGATAGTAACTTGTGTTTTTCAAGGTAATCTGTTAATCTTCTCTTAGCAATTTTCTCTATGATTTTTGAAATGTTAAAGTGAGAAACCCAGATAAGTGAACAAGTATTTAGACTCGATCAAAATATTGGGACAAATTTACAGCAAATCGGAATATTTGTCACGCATATGATATCGCTGGGAGAAGTATGTTGTTACGTTTACAATTTACGAGCAAGAAGCGATGATAGAAGACGGTAAAATAAAAATAAACGTAATTATTCGGGCAGTTAAAGAAATTAGTGGCACTAAAATCCTACGCGCTTAGATCAAACATAACATTAGTTTCTGGTTTTACACTTTTGGTGTAACCAGGTCAAAGCTTGTTGATTTTACTCTCATACCATATGCGTCAAGTTTACTCGGTGTTATTAACCCATAATATAATACATCCTTGCTCTATACCAGTGCTTCCCAACGTGCAACATCTTCTTCACTCAAGTCAATTCAATTCAATTTATTAATTTATAATTAACATACACATTGCAAACTAAAATTTAAAGCGTATACATTGACAAAAAATAAAGCATGAATACTCTTTACATTTTTTTACTATATGCATTACGGCTCTTTATGCATGGCCTGTGTTGAGCCGAAAAACTTACATGTTAATACATTTTTTTAAATTTATTATTATTTGTTTTTTTTTTTTTTTATTAGTATGTTATAAACATTACATACAATAGCTACATTAACAATTTACAGTATAAAGGTTTTACAATAAAAATTTTAGAACTCCATTTTAATTTATCTATTAATTATTAAATCAAACACAGTTTTTTTTGTATTTTACTAAAAAAAACACACATAAAATAATTATTGTGACAATTGTTTCGCCTAGTTATGGCATTTTCAAACGAAGGTCATTATGGCATTTGTTTGAAAATGCCATAACTAGGCGAAACAATGGTCACAATATTAATTTTTATGGGTCTTGTTAATAAAATACAACTATGTTACTCAAAAAAATCTGTCTGATTTAAAAATTAATACATAAAGAATACTCTTGTTAAAGATGTAGAAGAATCCCGCTTCGGAATATCCCTTCAGACAAATGGAACAGATTAATATCCAATGAGATATTGTTCAGCATAGCGGTAGCTCTTCCTACAGGCATAACCATCTTCAGGTTGGTCCTGTATATAGGAATGTAAAACAATATATGCCGACGCTGTCTTAGGTAACTATCGGGAACATACAGACCAATGTTCTGGATAATTTCAGGATTATCGATCATACCTCGCAACAATCGATAAAAATGCGTAATCGAATACACATTTTTTCTAGTCTCTAAACCGTTGTAGCCAAGCATACCCTGGAGAACCTCGGTCGGGTAGAGCCAAGGATAATAGCCGTACTCTCTCATGTAGAGATATCTCAGAAACTTCTTTTGGACGTTCTCTGCTATAAGGGAGTACTTAAGCTCGTGTGGCCCCCAAATCATCAAGCCACTCTCGAGTCCACTTCGAACCAAAAAGTTGTAAATAGTTCTCTACACGCGGGTATTTTCGAAAACCCTGGCAGTATTCATGTGTCTTGATTGTCCCCGTGTTACTGATCACTCGGGAGAAACCTTGTCTGTCCTGGGCAGTTTGAAAGAGCTCCAAAATTCTCATCCTGGTCCATTCTCGCATGTTCGAAGCCAGGAAAGCTGCCTTCTTCCAACTCCTCTGCGACCCTCAATCTTCCCTTTTATGACCAGTTGTAGGATGGCATACTTTTTTGGCAGATTTTTGAATCGTTAATGTGGGGCATGATACAACTGACTTTGGGAAACACTGCTCCATACCTACGATACCAATTTAGTATGAGCTTACCTCCGTCGAGTGGGTTGTTTGAATTATGATGGTAAGTTGATACGATGTCCAGCAAAAAAGATATCTGATATCTGGTATGTGAAAAAACTAAGTAATTAACAAACTGTCACGCCTTTTTCTGCAGGGGTCATTATTGAAAGCTGTCCCATCGCATTCCCAGATCTGATAAAGAAGCATATAAGCTTCCTGACAGACTTACTCTTACAAAGCAATTTTTTTCTGCAAGGGTCAGCAGAGAGAATAAAATGCCGCACCAATCTGTATTTACAAGCATTCTTTACCTCTTCCACATTGATGCATCTCCTTATACATACATACTCACCAATTATTCCGACTAGTCTTAACCAATTTAAAGTGCATATTTGAAATACTTAATTTTGCCAAATTCTCCTTGGTCTTACCCTACTTCTGTCTCAAAATAAATTATATTCATAATTTCACCAACACATCATTTCTCCGCCAGGGTAACAGGGATGAGATATGTGTGATTATAATCCAGGATTCGGACCTAACGTACTGATAAAAGAGTTTCTGCTCAATAAAAAGCTTTTTTTCATCTCACCAATAGATGTCTCTAGTGAAGTTCTAGTGATTTAAGAATAATGTTTTAAATTGGATCATATATATAGAACTTATATATAGAATTTGAGTGGTGTGGTTGTCAATAATGGGTAGTATTGGTGAATGTTACATGTCTGTAAAGTGATCACTCAAACCAGCCTATGACGGTCGTCAGCCCCGCAAATGCCCAGACTTCCATATTCTTCTTCATCTTTGATGAGATGTCAAAAATAATATGAAAATAACTCATGAAATTGGAGATAATCCCGATTTTGTGAACAAGTATTCACACTCAAAATGTAGTAAAAAAAATATTTGAAATGATGTATTTAAAAGTAACCTACGACGCCCGACAAACATCCAAAATGGCAACCTTTAAATTAGCAACTAATCGTCTTGATAAATTATTTCGGCAGATATACATAAATAGGAGGATTATATTTCAAATATGGTAAATGTAGGACTCCCTGTTTATACTCGTAAGCGTACCGTTAATATGGTAATTAGTTTAATCTGCAGGACATTAAACTACGATTGATAAACTGGGTCACTCGCGACATATTAAGGTGGGTCGCCTTTATATAATATATGCAAAGCAATTCGCAGCGTTTTAGATGTCGCGTTGTTTTACTTTTTACTGTTAGCCACTCAATATTTTTTTCCCAATTAAAACTAACATTAGTCGGGGTTGTGGTCCCATGGTTAGCGTCGCAGACTCTTAAGTAAGAGTTTCTCGGTTCGAACCCACTCTACCACAATTTGATACCTATTTCTAATAATGAGCCGCTCAGGCTCACAGAAATAGTATAAAATTTAAATATAAGTATGTGTAAATTATCAAAACACAAGAAAATACACTGACCATCACCCTGCTTCTCCGCAGGGGTAGGTAGAGTGAATAGAACGCCACACCACTCTGTCATTGGAAACATTATTTGCCTTTTCCAGATGTATGCGTCTCCTCATACATATGCGCTGATTATTCTGACTTTTGAACTGACCACGTCCAAGTATTTGAAATACTTGATAGTGTCAACCTTTCCTCAGTCTTCCTCTGCTTCTATTATTTTACCGATAATGCTTGTCTCAGCCTTGTATTTTTTCCGCCATTTAAACATTCATCATACCAAGTCGAATTTCGAAATCTCCTAAAAGAATAATGGAAAAAGACTGGATGTAGTAAACGTGCGATCTCTCAGATGAATGTGCGATAAAACGATGGATAAATAATATATGTTCGTACGGTGAAATAAAGGAAATCTAAGGTTGTGATGCATATTGTGGATAAAATTTATAAAAGAGATGGTTTGGACATGTGGAACGACCACGTGATGAATTAACGGTTAAACTAATATATGAAGCTAATGTAGTTGGAAATGGAAGCAGAAGAAGACCGAGGAAAACTTGATGGATGAATGAAAGCATGATCAAGAAATTCAAATACTTGAGCGAGGTCAGGTCAGGAGTCGAAATAATCGGAGGGTATGTATGAGGAGATGCATTAATATGGAAGAGGCGAATAATCCTTTCCATGATAGAGTGGTGTAGCGTTCTATCCTCTCTGCCTACCCCTGCGGGGTAGCGCCATAATGCTTAGTTAATTAGCCAGTTATACATTTGCTATAACTCGTTGAAGCATTTACGCATGTTCACGAACCCAAGCTTAAAACGTCAGTTAGCCCATATACGCTTAGCGCCGCAGTATTGCAGTTTAGTTATGCTTGAGTTATGGAGGAAACGTGATCCCCATATCGTGGGGAAGGAGTAAAGTTCATGGTGGGTTATTGATGGGACTTGTAGGGAGATGGTGCTATGTGCTCAAGGCTGAAAAATTACCCACCCTAACACTACGCGTATAGAACTCACTGATTTCAAGGAATTCGAAACGGAATAAAGTACAGAGATTTTACATTATTTTTGACATCTCAACATTGAAGAAGAAGAATTTGGACGTCTGGGTATTTACAGGGCTTACAGACTGTCATGGGCTGGTTTAGTGATCACTTAACACACGTCCAACATTCTACTCATGATTGCAAACAACAAAACACAAATTTTTGGAACTCCTAGAAATTCGATCGATCTCGTGACATAGTATATATAAGTTAACAACAGCCATCTATGCTGGATTGAGAAAGCTTTTATTTAGAAGAGGCCCTTTGATTTGGATGTATTGAAATTTTTCTTTCGTTGTACAGTAAATTTGTAACCTCATATTGTAAAATTCTTTAAAAAAGTGAAGGCTAACTATTGTATTTTTTATTGGTAATTATGAGATGAAATAAATGTAATAATAATAACATCTATATGATGAAATATATAAAAATATATAAAGAGTGATCCATCATGTTCCATTGAATTATCTGTATTGTCAGGAATTTCGTCGACCTCAGTATTTTTGCTTCTAGATTCAATGGGCGTATAAATACAACGCAAATTAGCGATCAAGCAATGTTATTTTTTTACAAGCAGCAAACAACCCACGCCACCGTTGCAGATAGTGAGATATTTTAAATTCTGTTTCTGCCCACACAAATGTACTGATGTGTGACGATGTAGCAGAATGAGGTAGAGGAAACAGTTCGTCTAAGGAAAGGATCCGAAATTGACATGGCCTAGGTGCTGTTGTCCATTTTAGAAGAACCTACAGGCTAAGGACGAGAACAGCCAGGAAATTGCCATGGACCTTGAAACACATCTAGAGGAAGATCAAAAATCATGTATGCTACAGAATGATAACACGATTCGAAGGCATGGCCTAGGTGACGTTGACCATGATAGAAGGGCCCACAACCTGAAAACGAGGAGAGCTGACTCCAACAGTCTACAAAGACGATAAGTTGGGATGTAGCCAGGTGAAGCAATGTGCTGGTGTGTAACGAGAAGGTTTTTTTTAGATGGGAGTTACGTTTGTTGTTTACCCTTCTTATTATGTACAAGGTTTATAGATCAAAAGTGGATTTTTGTTTATTCTAGCAATAAATTTCTTTTATTGTAATCTATGTTGAAAATAGGGTGGGCCAATCAGGAACTTGTCAGCATTTGCTCATTGCTGGGAGAAAACCACGTAAAACTCCTCAGGAGAAGCCGGACTGCTGACTATCGTCAACAGACCTTCCATTCCACTAGAAGAGGGTTCGGCATTTTATGTCCTAGCTGGGTTTATGGTAGCAATATCCTTATTTGTTTTATTACGTATGATATCACCTCTCGGGAGAGTTCTTTATGAACCATCATGAATTCGATATCGGATAGGTTCTCACCCAGACTCCTGCAACACGCAGAGAAGCCGAACTGCTGACTGTCGTCACCAGACCTTTAGAAGAAGGTTCGGCATTTTGTGTCCTAGCTTGGTTTATGGTACCAATATCCTTATTTTATGTATGATACTAACTCTCGTAAGAGTTTTGTAGCGAGAGGGTTAAGCCATTATGCTTTTCTCAAGAAGTCATTAACTATTAATATGGCGTTAAGTGAAATGTATTTGCCTTTTTAGAAATATTAGCTCAGGTATAATAACATGCCTTTAGTGATTACACGCATCTACGCCTCGCGTCATTTATCATGGGAGTGCATTATGCATATATATGCTACATATATGCACTTTGGATTACTAAAAGACCCTGTTAACGATACGTATTTGCAGACTTGGTGGAGAACGTGGAGCTTTTTAAAAACCAGTCAGTTGATGGATAAACGTTATTAAAATAAACGGAAAGATGGCTCGGTTCCCAAGCATTAGCTAGTATATTATTATAATTATTAATGTAATGGAATATTATTTTTGACATCTTATCAAAGATGAAGAAGAATATGGAAGTCTGGCATTTACGGGGCTGACGACCGTCATAGGCTGGTTTAAGTGATCACTTTACACACGTGTAACATTCACAAATTCTACCCATTATTGACAACCACACTACTTAAATTCTAGGAAGTTGTGGATATATGAACCAATTTAGAAACCTTGTTCTTGAATCACTAGAACTTCACTAGAGACATCTATTGGTGAGATGTAAAGAAGCTTTTTACTAAGCAGAAACTCTTATATTAATATGTGAGATCCGAATCCTGGATAATAATCACACACATGAGAAAATGTAAATGCCGTAAATGCCCAGACTTCCATATTCTTCTTCATCTTTGATGAGATGTCAAAAATAATATGAAAATAACTCCTGTAATTGGAGATAATCCAGATTTTGTGAACAAGTATTTGGACACACTCAAAATGTTGTAAATGTTATGGAATCATATATTTCTACCTTTTTACAGTAAAAAAAAGCTTCACATAGCGTATATAGATTTTTTTATCATTAAATATATTTACATTTTTATTTATAACATAATACATTTGAATCATTTATACATATGGAGAACTTTTATATTTGGATTCGCTGTGCCTCTCCATAAAAGAGTCTGTGCTTTTGTGCTTGGAAAGGGACTTACACTCATGTTTTTTTAAGATTTAAATGTATAGAGGTTTAATTTTTTTGTTAAGATTTTTTATATCATATATTTTTTTTATTTCTTTAGGGAGTTCATTGAAATGTTTGATTGCCAAATATTTGAAGTTTTGCTGAAATTTCTTGGTGTATTCATTACTTTATTAAAGATATTTTATTCATTTTAATATAAATATAAGTGATTCTTTCACTGTCATATTTATTCAATATTACCCTGGACTGGTACCTGAAGCGGAGGGCTGATCACCTTTCCTTCATGTGTAAAACGATCATGATAACACTGCGTTAATAAGACACAGTGCCCTATGCACCATTGGGGTGCGGATAAGGGTTTTATTATTATTATTAAAAATATTTCATTTATTTTAAAATCAATATTTTATTATGAATTTTTTTTAATTATTTTCTCCATATATATTAAGGTAATTTATCGTTTAAAAAAATATAGATAAGGTGTCCATAATCCTACGTATTCCTTTTAAGGGGTGCTAGGCCAGCTCATGACTCACCAAAAAATGAAAATATGACCTTAGTAAAAGTGCCTTAGTTTTCCAAATATTTCCGATTTCATCAATTTCACGAACATCTACTCCTTAGATCAGTTTTTTTGGTGAGTCATAAGCTAGCCTAACAACACCCCTAAAAGCAAAACATCGAATTATGGGAAACCTGTATAAAGTATTTAAGTCTTATTTATTTTTTTACAAAAATGTTAATAAAATTAGTATATAACCACTCACCGAGATTTTTACGTCTACCGGTTTCGAGACGTACCCGTCTCTTCGTCAGGACAATCACTAACACAGCATGCAAACAATACTACCCTTCACCACCATAGCACCATTTACACACTCAAAACTACACAAAATGTCTAACACATGCGATTTTTGGTCGACCCGAAGACCAACATGCACTATAGTTTTCAATACAGACATGCGTTACGAGCCGAGGTTAAACGTATATTAGAATTAGACTAGGAATCGAATCTATTTATATACTTGTAGGATGAGAGGAGTGGGGGGGGTTCGAATTGGATATTGACGAATCGTGTTTAATCGATGTCGAATCAAACAATGGACTATATGTAAAATTTATTTGGTTGTTAATTAGAGGAATATTATTTTTAAGCGCTTTCCTAATATAAAAAATCTCCATATTATTTAGTTTTAACCCTTTATTATTAGTGTTTAATATTTTTACTCCCGTGTCTTTTTTGAAGACGTGATTTGATTCTATGAGGTGATTGGCAAATTCGGAGAAGTTATTATTGTTTAGACATCGTATGTGTTCTTTTATTCTGGTATTAAAATTACGCGACGTTCTACCAATATATTTCGAAGGACAAGAATCACAAGTTAATTGGTATATACCAGAATTGTCTAGGATATTATTTTTATCTTTATTATTTAAAAGGATTTTCCCAATATTATTATTAGTATAAAATGCCGGTCTTATATTTTTTGGTAAATATTTAGAAATTAAAAAAATAAATAAGTAAAAATGACTAACCACAAAGTAAATGCTTTAAATATTAATAATATTGAGAATATTTAAGTCTCTTTTGATAGGTAACCAGTTGAGTTTTTCTCCCATTTTTTCTACATTCTTATAACTATTTTTCTTAAGTACTATTCTCATGAATCCGCCTCCGTAGTGTAATGGTCAGCACGTTGGGCTACCGTTCTGCAAGTCCGGCTTCGATTCCCAGGGGGGGGGTCAAATAAAAAGATATTTTTTCACTGTAATATTAATAGATTTATATTATCCACTGACACATCGTGATGGAATTGCATTTTTAATATATTATTAGATTAAAACCAATATTTTTAGCTTTTCCACTTTATTTTTATTTGACCAGCGACCGGGTTTCGTCGTTACCGACATCATTACTGTAGATAATATTAATTCTATATTACCCTGGACTGGTACCTAAAGCGGAGGGCTGATCACCTTCCCTCCGTGTGTTAACGATCAAGATATCACTGCGTTTATATGATGCAGTGCCCTATACACTATTGGGATGCGGATACAGGATTGAAGAAGATGAAAAAGACTTTTCTCATAGGTTGACCGAATTTCTATTTTCTTCCAAATATCAAATAACGTCGATTATTTTCGCTAAGTCATTCTAGTTAGCTAGAAAGTGATTGATAATGTAAAAGTTTAATTCCTACGTATATAATTAACGGGAAATTTTTCAAACTGTTGGTAATGCATGATTAAAATGTTGTAAAAACCGAACGTATTGTTAAAGGTCGCAAACAGCATCTGTCAATTAGAAATCGGAAAGTAGATATAAAACACAATGAGCATATTAGGCAAGTACCTTCTTAATGGTAAGTACTACACATGGATGATCGAATTGAAAAATCGAATGAAATAACGATTTGTTCAAAAGAAGCCGTTACTCAATTCGGTATTTTTAATCGGTCATTTAAACACGTCAATCAGTGCTCAAATTTGGTTGCATTTTCGTATTTCTAGCTCCAAAGTATACAGTATTTACGAATCCAGATTTGTGAACAAGGATTAAGACACACTAAAAATATATTGAATAAAAAAACTGCTCTGTTTATGAGCTAAAAAATAATAAAAAATTTTAGGCATCTCCCAGTATGTGAATTGATTTTATTTATTTATTTTAACGTCATGTACAGAAAATAAATAAGTACATTGGCGGGCTTATCGCTAAAAAGCAATATCTTCCAACCAACCAAAGGATTAATCCAGAAATTATCTTCCTAACATTAAAAAATAAAGGTCTCTGCTAAATCAAAAGCTTACTCAAATCAACCATAGATGCCGACGAGAATTCACACATGAAAGAAGGTGTCAATTACATGAGATATAACATATATTTGAGTTCCAAAAATTTAAGTGTCGGGTTGTGGTCCAGTGGTCAGTGTCGCGGACTCTTAAGTCAGAGTTTCTAAGTTCGAACCCTTTCTACCACAATTTAATACCTATTTCTAATAAAGAAATTGAGAAAAAGTATTAAATTGAAATATTTATGTAAATAATAAAAACACAAATATTTCTCTTTTTTCGTTAAAAAAAAGTAGATCGGTTGTCCATCATGGGTAGAATAGCGAATGTTACACTATATAAAGTGTAAAGTAAGCCTTGTACAGGCTTCTATATTCCACTATGTTAAGATGACAAAATACAAATATATTTGACAATTTTACATCATAAACATAAGATGGAAAAGATTATAAACCAAGAAAAGGTAACGAATACCATCCCCAACGGCTAACCGAAACTGTAACCGTTACCAGTAACAGTTAATAGTAACAGTTCCTAGTAACGGTTACCAGTATCAGTTACCCATCAGTCACATCTCTACTAAATACCAAATCATGCTGATAATTTAAAAATAATACACGAATAAAACGCCTCGGGGAATGGTCAGTATGAAATCCGCTAATTAAAAATAATTATTAATTACAGAGCATTAATAACGCTCGTTAGTTTATAGCGATTCAATTTCAGGGGAGATTGCCATGTCATTTAAAATATAAAAATAATTTTAAAATATCCAAATGCAACACAAAACAGTACCAACAAAATTACATATACTTAGGAATAAACAATTTCAACAGCCTCCCTTTATTTTTTAAAATATTAATGACACAAACACTCTAAAGAAGAAACTCAACGAACAATACAAAAATATACAGACTATAGAATAGAAAACTTTACATGATAACTACCTTGTGCTGCATAAATATATACATATGTCCCCTGTAATATGTTCTATTATTATTTATATTTATTCAGAAACCCTTTTATAAGTATGTGAGGTCCGAATCCTGGATAAAATGTTTCAAAATTGGTTCATATATATAGAACTTCCAGGAATTTAAGTAGTGTGGTTGTCAATAATGGGTAGAATTGGTGAATGTTACTCGTTTGTAAAGTGATCACTTAAACCAGCCAATGACGGTCGTCAGCCCATCTTCTTCTTTATCATTGATAAGATGTCAAAAATAATATGAAAATAACTCCTGTAATTGGAGATAATCCAGATTACTTGAACGTGTATTTGGATACACTCAAAATGTTGCAAATAAATTAACTGGTCAAATTATAAGCTTAAATAATAAAAACGAAGGTGATATTTTCTGGCGTTTCTCGTGTATGTGATTATTATCCAGGATTCGGATCTCACATACTCATAAAAGAGTTCCTGCTCAATGAAACAGCTTCTTTTCATCTCACCAAGATGCCTCTAGTGAAGTTCTAGTGATTCAAGAACATTGTTTCGAAATTGGTTCATATATACTTATAGAACTTCCAAGAATTTGAGTAGTACGGTTGTCAATAATGGGTAAAATTGGTGAATGTTACACGTGTGTAAAGTGATCACTTAAACTAGCCTATGACGGTCGTCAGCCCCGTAAATGCCCAGACAATAAAGAAGAAGAAGAATAAATATTCTTCTTCATCTTTGATGAGATGTCAAAAATAAAATAAAATCCAATTTGGTAGACTCTAAAACACAGTGTTTGATTTTAACATTTAATATATAAATTAAAAATAATCGCAAAGTACTTTTGAAAAGTAAAGCCATTATAACATTATCGAATTTAGAATCGATCGCTAAATTAAAAATAATAAATCTTCGTATGATTTTTCTTATTTGATTACGAAATAATCGCCAAAACAATAATTTGGATCGATTTCAGAGAAAGTTTATATCTCTTACATAAGAATACATGGTCAGCAAAAAAATATAATTCGTTTTAATTTTCCGTTCCTATAAAAACTTTAAACAAGTGCAAAATTGATTATCATCATTTGTGGTCACGATCTGATGAAAACGTTTTTTTGGCGCTATTTCATCTTGGTTCAATTTCGATCTGTTATGATGAAATCGACGTTCCCTACGTAAAGTGCTCTAACTACATTTTTGACAATTTTGAGATATTTGGTTATGTTATCAACTGACCGTTATCTGCAAATATAAACAAACAAAAAATATATAAAATGAATTACGCCTAGTTTTTACGCTATCTACATCGAATTTTCGAAATGAACTGAACTCCTAAAACGCTAACTAATTCATTTTGACAAAGCATAAAGTTTTCAAACGATTTAATACATTATTTTATCGGGTTTTCCGATATATAATACAAGTTTAGAATTTCAGATAAAACCGTTAATTAATAAAAAAGAATGCGTTGAAACAATCTTCTAAGCTCTCTCCTGTAAAGTTACAGATTTACAGATAAAAGTACTTTACGTAGGGGCCGTCGAAATGATAACAAAAAAAAACTATTTATTGATTTGGCGTTTAATTTGTAGAACTCCATTTTAATTTATGTGTTAATTTTAATAGATTTATATTATCCACTGACACTTCGTGATGGAATTGCATTTTTAATTTATTATTAGATTAAAACCAATATTTTTAGCTTTTCCACTTTTTTATTTGACCAGCGACCGGGTTTCGTCGTTACCGACATCACCAGTCTGATGATGTCGGTAACGACGAAACCCGGTCGCTGGTCAAATAAAAAAGTGGAAAAGCTAAAAATATTGGTTTTAATCTAATAATAAAAGTGTTAATTTTAAATCAAACACAGACTTTTTGAGTCTACTTAGTTGTATTTTACTAACAAAAACACATAAAAAATTATATTGTGACAATTGTTTCGCCTTGTTAGGGCATTATCAAACGAATTTTTATGTGTTTTTGTTAGTAAAATACAACTTAGTTAAAATACAACTTTGTTAATAAAATACAACTTAGTAGACTCAAAAAAATTTGTGTTTGATTTAAAATTAATATTAAAAAAAAAAAAAAAACTATGGATACTAGTAATTTGATATCGGTAACTACTGCATTCGTAGTACCTGCGATAAGTAAAGACCCAATATTTGGAGTGTGTGGGGAATGATATCATGCACGAATTATGATGGCCTCCAAACCTCCTCTTTAGAAGATGCGTTTATAACGGGATTGCTTCTTCTTCATCTTATTCTTTTTTAAATCTTAAGGATCTGTTTGTGCCTCCGCTTGTCGCTCTTGGGATGTTGACTCCCAGCAGTCTTTCCACCTTTTTGGAGGTCTGCCTGGGGGTCTGGGTCCTTCAGGGTTTCCTTAAAGGGCGATACGTGGAAGTCGACATCGCAGGAGGCTAATCCCTCTTAAGAACAGACCACAAGGCATACACCAAGAAGAAGAAGAAGGTATGTTTCAACCAGAAGATGATATAGCAGAGAATACCTGCAGGAGCTTGAGATAAAAGTATTTTATAATACGTGCAAGGAAAGTGATTTGCTGATGAATGTGCAGAAAATCCAAAGTCATGGTTTTTGAAAGAGATGAATGTAGATCTGGGCTCAAAATAGTAGTTAACGGGGATATTTTCGAATAGATAGATGATTCCATGTATTTGGGAAGTATGTTTTCTAGAGATGGAAAGATCGGTAAAGATATATAAGGGAGAGAGAATGTTGGAAACAGGGTAAATGACGCACTGAAATCATTCATATAATTTTTTGACATCTCAATACAGACGAAGAAGAAAATGGAAGTCTGGGCATTTACGGGGCTTACGACTGTAAAAGGCGGATTTAAGTGATCACTTTACACACGTGTAACATTCACCAATTCTACCCATGATTGACAACCACACTACTCAAATTCTTGTCAGTTCTATATGCATCTATGATCCAATTTTGAAACATTGTACAGAAGTCACTAGAATTTTCACTAGTGACATCTATTAAAATCATTTATAGCTAATTAAAGCCTAAAAGCGAAAAGCTAAACTGGCAGTACACAGATCAGTCTACTTTCACCCATCTTTCGCTTCATTCCACGCTTCATTAATTAGGGTTGGTATCAGTACTCTATTGTGTACTAGTTTTTAAAAGTGAATACGTCTTATACAATATCTATGAACTACTCATGATTAAAAAGCCATCTTGCAAGCGTAGCTTCAATAATTAAGTTTCTAAATGTTCCATCTGTACTTTCGCTTGAAGAAGAGTGCTTATCTTAGCATTGTAATGACATAAATGATGTATTTTGTTCTGATTGTGCTGTAAAGTACAGGAATGGCAAACCTTTTTGAGCTTGAGTGCCAAAAAATTTTCAATGTGCCATCGTGCCACAAAGTAACGTTAAATAACGCAAACGTTTTATGTATGCTTATTTTACATTATTTTTTGACATCTCAACATGGATGAAGAAGAATATGAGAGTCTGAGCATTTACGGGGCTTACGACCTTGCTCATTGGCTGTTTTAAGTGAAAACTTAACACTAGTAACATTCACCAATCTACTCTAGATTGACAAATACACTTCTTAAATTTCGGAAGCTGTATATATATCTTGTCCACGGGACCACAACCCGACACAAATTTAAATACGTTTAATAGATTCATATTATCACTGACACTTCGTGATGAAATTGCATTTTAATATATTATTAGATTAAAACCAATATTTTTAGCTTTTCCACTTTATTTTTATTTGACCAGCGACCGGGTTTCGTCGCTACCGACATCAGTCTGATGATGTTGGTAACGACGAAACCCGATCGCTGGTCAAATAAAAATAAAGTGGAAAAGCTAAAAATATTGGTTTTAATCTAATAATATATTTAAATACGTTTATTTATTTTTTTACTATTTCTAATTATTTTTTGTTTTTTTTTTGTATTATCGCATTTTTTTTTCTCTACACGTGCCGCCCATGGCTCACGTGCCATAGGTTCGCCTTCCCTGGTATAGCACAAACACAGTCTTTCTCTCTGTATATGGAGGATGACTTGCATTTCAATATTGATTGCTCTCCCCGTCATTGTCATTGATAATATTACTCAACGCTTCACCAGGAACTCGGAATCATTGTTCAAATGATGAAATATCGGTCTTGTTCTCGTATAGTGATGAAACGAAGGATTGGCGACGTACTCGATTGATGAATGATAAGGAAAGATCTCAACAACAGACAATTCGCTCACTCCTTTCAAGAACGTCATATATCAAAAATCGACAATTTTCAGTTGCGCATGTTTTCGGAATGCCCAGAAAATGAACTATATTCCATCAAAAGCCACATATTTTTAACTTAATATTTACCCGCTACAGGGCAGAAAGTGTTGCTTTTGCATTTTGAAGAAAAGGTATTGTATAATATTTTTTTTAAATATACCTTATATTTTTCAAATGAAGAAAAAACATTCAGGTTTTACCTTAAAAGATCTGTTGCGCAGTAAAAAGTTCAATAAGTGGCTTGATATTTATTTTTAATAAATTGTATCATATTTTTAAACTTTAAAAACGTTCCCCTGAAAAATCAAGTTTTCTTAAAAGGAGCGAGCGATATGTAATTTTTATTATGTGCACTAAAAAAAAACTCAAAATTAAAAATCATGAAAAAACGAATCTTTAGTGATAATTGTTTAAATATTTTTTTAAGAGAAACTATTTGAATCATGGTATTTTGGGACTGAATAAATTTATATCAGTAACTTTAATTACGTACAAAAAAACTTTTAACTAAAATCGTGAAAATATGTGAATCTTTACACCGTATTGTGATAATTTATTTAATTTTTATTAAAAAAAAAAAAACAAAAAAACATTTTACTAACATGTTAGTTCTTGGACGAAATTTTGTAATTGCATGCTTTTAATTGTAGCTTGAGGGTCAAATGATCGGTATTCACAGTGATCCTTTTACTGGGTAATGGATATGACGGTAGTATTATAATGCACCAACTCCATTTCCTGCTACAGGTATTGATTTACGACAAGCTGAGCAGCTACAAGCACCATATTTCATAGACAATTAGAAATACCATAATCTTTGAACATTAACAAAGCAAATTGGTATAGGAGAAAGGAATATAGAGACTTTTATGCAACGTGTGGACCGAGTGAAAGGTTTCGTGAAGATAGACGTATTGAACCTATTCTATAATAATATAACAATATGTATTTTATAATTGTTATATTATTATAGAATAGGCTCAATATAGTCCTATGATATTAATACAACAATATGTATTTTATAATTGTTATATTATTATAGAATAGGCTCAATATAGTCCTATAATATTAATATAACAATATGTATTTTATAATTGTTATATTATTATAGAATAGGCTCAATATAGTCCTATGATATTAATATAACAATATGTATTTTATAATTGTTATATTATTATAGAATAGGCTCAATATAGTCCTATGATATTAATATAACAATATGTATTTTATAATTGTTATATTATTATAGAATAGGCTCAATATAGTCCTATGATATTAATATAACAATATGTATTTTATAATTGTTATATTATTATAGAATAGGCTCAATATAGTCCTATGATATTAATATAACAATATGTATTTTATAATTGTTATATTATTATACAATAGGCTCAATATAGTCCTATGATATTAATATAACAATATGTATTTTATAATAGAAAGACAGCTTGGAGACAACATCCCAAGAGCTACAAGCGGAGGCACAAACAGATCCTTAGGATCTAGAAAAAGAAGAAGAAGAAGGAGAAGAAGTATTTTAAAAAGGCAGGGCGAGCATTCCATCTAGGCATAAAAACAGAGCCTACCCTAGCTTAGTCGTGCCCTATAAAAATATATGGGTTTTATATTTTATTTATTTTATAATTTTGTACTTTATAATGGAAAGACAGCTGGGAGTCAACATCCCAAGAGCTACAAGCGGAGGCATAAGCAGATCCTTAGGATCTAGAAAAAGAAGAAGAAGAAGAAGAAATATTTTTTTTAAAGGCAGGGCGAGCATTCCATCTAGGCATAAAAACAGAGCCTACCCTAGCTTAGTCGTGCCCTATAAAAATATATAGGTTTTTAATTGAAGTTTTACTGATTTTTTTTGACGTTTCATCAAAGATGAAGAAGAATATGGAAGTCTGGGTATTTACGGGGCTTAGGACCGTCAAAGGCTGGTTTAAGTGATCAATTTACACTCGCGTAACATTCACCAATTCTACTCATGATTGACAACCACATTATTCAAATTCTTGGAATATCTAGATATGTTTGTTAAATTATCTCGATACAAAGTTCTTTGAACTCGTTAAACTTCATGAGAGACATCTATGATGGGACGAGGCAAGCTTTTTAACAAGCAGAAACTCTTTCATTTGCATGTAAGGTCTTAATTCAGGATTGTATTCACATACTTGTGAATATTTCTACTTCATCTATGTTGAGATGTCGAAAAAAAAGTAAAATAACTCCTGTAATTGGAGATAATCCAGATTTGTGAATAAGTATTTGGACACACTCAAAATGTTGATGTTTTACTTAGTAAATATAAAAAATTATTAAAATCACATGTGACACGTGTTTCGATGCATTCCGCATCATTTTTTTCCGCATCGTTTTACGTTACGTTAAAAACAATAATTTATATATTCTCAATATTATTAATATTTAAAGCATTTACTTTGTGGTTAGTCATTTTTACTTATTTATTTTTTTACAAAAATGTTAATAAAATTAGTATATAACCACTCACCGTGAGTGGTTATATACTAATTTTATTAACATTTTTGTAAAAAAATAAATAAATAATTTATAATTTAAGTTTTTTACTAAATACCACTTTTCCTTAAAATCCATTGTGACACGTGTTTCGATGCATCCCACATAATTTTAAAAATAAATAATAATAATAAAACCCTTATCCGCACCCCAATGGTGCATAGGGCACTATGTCATATAAACGCAGTGTTATCTTGATCGTTTTACACATGAAGGAAGGGTGATCAGCCCTCCGCTTCAGGTACCAGTCCATGGTAATATTGAGTAAATATTACAGTGAAAAAATCACTTATGTTTATTTTACCCCCCTTGGGAATCGAACCCGGGACCTCCAGAACGGTAGCCGAGCGTGCTGACCATTACATAATTTTAAAGCAATTTTAAAGCAACGTATTTATATTTCAAGTCAGTTATTTCTTTTCTCATGGCTTTTCTTAATTAATTATTTATTTTTACTGCAGAAGAATTAACGTTAAGTGTGTCAAAATAATTTAGCATTTAATGTGCATTGTTTTGTAGATTTACAGAGATAACGTATTCTGGTTATGCAACAAAGGTGAGGTTAATAATTAAATGTCATGGAAATAAACACACACTGAATCTTCTTCCTAACGAGGACATCAGAATTGGCACGCTAATAATTATTATAACTAACTAACTATAGTATAACTATTTTTTTATTTTTTTTATTTCTTATGTTAGCTTATATTAAAACTAATATAAACTATTACATACATTTACATCATCTTTATATATTTACATTTCCTTACAGTAACTTAGACATTTATTTTTAAATTCTTTCAGACACTTTTCATTCTTCATACATTCAGGCATCTCATCATACATTTTTAAACCCTTATACATCAAGCAATTTTGCGACTCAGCTCTTTTCAATAATGGTAGTCTTATTTTATCCTTTTGTCTAGTAGCATATTCATGACAATTTTTGTTTAAGACAACTTTATCCTTAAAATATTTTGGCAACTTATCGTGAAAAAAATTATGTACAAATATCAACATATTAAATTTAAGTCTTCTTCTTACAGATAACCATTTTAGTTCATCTCTCATTCCTTTTACATTGCTATATTTATTCTTCCCAAGAACTATTCTCATCGCCCTATTTTGTGCAATTTCTAGTTTATTTAGATTTCCTTCGTTTGCTAAAAATAACACTGTTGAGCAGTAATCTATGTGTGGAAGAATGATTGTTTTGTAAATTAGTAAAAACTATAACTAATAAATAATAATAGTAAATTTTGTAAATTTTGTAAAAACTATAACTAATATTGATTTAATATGACACTGGACTGGCACCTGAAGCGGAAGGCTGATCACCTTTCCTTCGTGAATTTAACGATAAAGATAACACTGCTTCTATATGATGTAGTGCCCTATGCACCATTGGAGTGCGTACAAGGATAAGAAGAAGAAGAAGAAGAATAAGTGGTTATATATTTCGTTTTTTTTTTATTAGTAATTAATACAATATATATTATAGTAAGATTTTGCAATTTAGGACTGCGTTCAAATATATTGTATGTATGAACTAGAAAAATATATTTTTAACCATCACGCCGCTTCCCCGCAGGGGTAGGCAGAGAGAATCGAACGCCATACCACTCTGTCTTTGCGGACATTATTCGCCTCTTCCACGTTCATGCATCTCCTCATACATACCCGCCGATTGTTTTGACTCCTAACCTGACCACTTTCAAGTATTTGGCATGCTTGATCGTGCCAAGTTTTTATCGGTCTTCCTTAGCTCCTTTTCCCAATAACCGTTTTACCGTTCTTTCCTCACTCATTCGTTCTACATGTCCAAACCATGTCAACACACCTTTCTTAATTTTATCGATTATGCTTATCTCAGCTTTGCATTCCTTCCTTATTTCACTATTCGCACATCTATCACACATCGTTTTGTCGCACATTCTTCTGAGAGATCGCATTTCGACTGCATTCAGTCTACTTTCATCCTTCTTTTGCCAACTCCATGCTTCACTTCCATACATTAGAGTTATTATTATTACCCCATCAATATGATAGTTAACGACAGATTCAAAATTTTGTTGAGACAAAACAGCTGTCGCGTAGAAAAAACTGGATAATGACTAACGATCAGTCATTAGTTTGTCATAATCGAGTCTCTATATATTTTTTTATTTATTTCTTTAATTAGCATATATTGCACTAATATAAACTATTATTTATACTTAATTAACATCATCCATTTATATTTCTATCTTTTTATAGTAAGCAAAATATTAATTTTTAAATTCTTTCAGACTCTTTTCATTCTTAACACATTCAGGCATCTCATCATACATTTTCAAACCCTTATACATTAAACAATTTTTTTCATATTCCAATTTGGTTATTATATAATATATTTATATTATCCACTGACACTTCGTGATGGAATTGCATTTTTAATTTATTATTAGATTAAAACCAATATTTTTAGCTTTTCCACTTTTTTATTTGACCAGCGACCGGGTTTCGTCGTTACCGACATCATCAGACTGGTGATGTCTGATGATGTCGGTAACGACGAAACCCGGTCGCTGGTCAAATAAAAAAGTGGAAAAGCTAAAAATATTGGTTTTAATCTAATAATAAATTATATAATATATTATACATGTGGAACTTTCAATAATTTGAGTATAGTGGTTGCCTGTAATGGGTAGAATTGGTGAATGTTACACGTGAGTAAAATGATCACTTAAACCCAGACTATGACGGTCGTCAGCCCCGTAAATGCCCAGATATCCATATTATTTGTCACATTTGATGAGTTGCCAAAAAATAATAGCTTATATTTCACTGATATAAACTATTATTCACACTTAATTAACATCATACATATACATGTATATTTACCATACATCTTTTTACAGTAAACAAAACATTTATTTTTAAATTCCTTCAAACTCTTTTCATTCTTCATACATTCAGGCATCTCATCATACATTTTCAAATCCTTATACATTAAAAAAAAATTGTATACAACATTTTGAGTGTGTCCAAATACTTGTTCACAAAATCTGGATTACCTCCAATTACGGGAGTTATTTTCATATTATTTTTTGACATCTCATCAAAGATGAAGAAGAATATGGAAGTCTGGGCATTTACGGGGCTGACGACCGCTGGTTTAAGTTATCACTTTACACACGTGTAACATTCACAAATTCTACCCATTATTGACAACCACACTACTCAATTTCTTGGAAGTTCTAAATATATGAACCAATTTTGAAGGAAAGTGTTATATTACCATACCACAAAGTTAATAATGTTATATATATGCACATTTTTATTTTTATAAACATAAATTACAATAACAAAACACTTTCCTTATCATTCATCTTCACTTTGTGTAATACCACTTTCACAAAGTGAACGATGAATGATAAGGAGAGTGTTATATTACCATACCACAAAGTTAACAATGCTTTTAATACGCAAAATAAAATTTAAAAAAAATACATTATAATTGTTTTCTCTTGTCCCAAACATAACATTAAAGATAAGTGGTCTGAAGCGTCCTAAGGAACGCCGGTGTCATATGACTCGTTGGCTCGAATTTTTATGTTTCTCATTCGAGTTCGTATTACTTATAATAGAGAAAAACATCTCTAAAAAGAAGTGATAACATTTGACCATACTGTATACATCGATATGAGATCAAAAGATGCCGCAAAAGTCATGCGTAAAAATAACTTACACGCAATTTACGAGGAGTCGAGTGAAAAGGTAAAACTACCCTTCCCGCCCAACACCACCAGTCGAGTGAAAGGGTAAAATTACCCTTCCCGCAGATAGTGTGTTAATATTAACATAACGAGTCATTCAGACAAATCGAAAAAATGGTACAAATTTGAATTTTCGTATAAATTACATTCGATCATTCGTGAGAATCGAACCATGACCTTGCTATCAGGATTCAAGCGCGATGACTACGGAGCCGCGGAGGTAGTTCACATTTGTAACAAAGGGGAAGGAACCGGAAGTGGATATTAATAAGCATTTATCTTTTTATTCCTACGAACAATGTCACTGAATGACGAGGTCGACTGAGCATAACGTAATGGGCTTCTCCATATTGCTTGCGTTTACTAACAATTGGACCGCGCTATGCATAAACCATCCAACTTTCAATTTGCAAAAATTTACCTTTTGATGAATGCTACTTCATCAATAGTAAAATTTTATATAATTTATATTTGAAGCACTAACTTTTGATTTTCCACTTTATAATTAAAATGTAACTTAATTTAAAATCACTATAAATATTTTATTATAACTTAATTCTAATGTCTACCGGTTTCGAAGCTAACCGCTTAATCTTAATAAAGAAGCGGTTAGCTTTGGAACCGGTAAAAATTATAATTAACTTATAATAAAATATTAATAATGATTTTAAAACAAAGTTACATTTAAATTATTAAAAATTTTATTTGCTGAAGACACCCAATTCATAAGATCAACACAATTTACAGCATTTTGAGTGTGTCCAAATACTAATTCACAAAATCTGGTTTATCTCCAATGACAGGAGTTATTTTATTTTAACTCCTGTAATTGGAGATAATTCAGATTTTGTGAACAAGTATTTAGACACACTCAAAATTTTTAATACATTTCATTATACTTTTAAACATTAAAAACGATCTACTGAAAAATCAAGTTTTTTGATATATGACGTTGTTGAAAGGAGTGAGCGATATGTATATTATATCGATATTTGTAACTAACTAACTAACCATCACGCCGCTTCCCCGCAGGGGTAGGCAGAGAGAATCGAACGCCACACCACTCTGTCTTTGCAAACATTCTTCGCCTCTTCTACATTCATGCATCTCCTAATACATACCCGACGATTATTACGACTCCTAACCCGGCCGCTTTCAAGTATTTGACATACCTGATTGTGCCAGGTTTTCCCCGGTCTTCCCCTGCTTCTTTTTCCAACGATATTTCTAGTTTTATCATATCAAAACATACCTTACATCTATCTACCATTTGACATCGTGATGATATATTTTTTCAGCGTGTTAATTTGTGGGTTGGGCGATTTCTGCATGACATAGTCCAATTATTCCTAGCATATTTAAAGGTCAGCGATGAGGCAAACTCATATAATAAAGGTCACTAAGCATATTTACTTCATCGAAGATGGTTCGAGAATCACTTTCATTTCAATATCCCAATATCTTATTAGAGGGCAAGTCAAAATCCTGTGATTTTACCTGCGACAGGTTTAAACACGTTTTTGACAGCTATGGCAGCGCCATCTAACTTTACATCCATAGTGTAAAGTGATCACTTAAACCAGCCTATGAAGGTAGTAAGACTTCCATATTCTTCTTCGTCTATGTTGAGATACTAAAATGTAAAAAATGTAATTACCTTAAAATAGAAAATCCTTTTATCTTCTCTTCCAAATTATTCTGAAACAAAAAAAAAAACACTTTGTTATTTTTTTTTTCAAATATAAACTTATAAACAACATTTTGAGTGTGTCCAAATACTTGTTCATAAAATCTGGATTATCTCCAATTACAGGAGTTATTTTCATATTATTTTTTGTCATCTCATCAAAGATGAAGAAGAATATGGAAGTCTGGGCATTTCCCCGTAAATGCCCAGACTTCTATATTCTTCTTCATCTTTGATGAGATGTCAAAAAATAATATGAAAATAACTCCTGTAATTAATAATAATAATAATAATTAATTAATAATAATAATCCAGATTAATAATAATAATAATAATTAATAATATATAAGCTTAATAATAAAAATGAAAATGGTATTTTCTGGCGTTTCTCATGTGTGTGATTATAATCCAGGATTCGGATCTCACATACTAATATAAGAGTTTCTGCTTAATGAAAAGCTTCTTTACATCTCACCAATAGATGTCTCTAGTGAAGTTCAAGTGATTCATGAACAAGGTTTCTAAATTGGTTCATATATATAGAACTTCCAAGAATTTGAGTAGTGTGGTTGTCAATAATGGGTAGAATCGGTGAATGTTACACGTGTGTAAAGTGATCACTTAAACCAGCCTATGACGGTCGTAAGCCCCGTAAATGCCCAGACTTCCATATTCTTCTTCATCTTTGATGAGATGTCAAAAAATAATATAAACTCATGAAAATTCAATACAAAATATTAATGCCTTATTTTATTTATTGTTTCGGCATTAACATTGTGGTAAGACATGTTACAATGTAGTTATTATACAGACCTGAATGATGGAAGTTTAACTTCTGAAACATGTAGTCTATAATAAAACTCAAGTGGTAAAAAACGAAGTGTATTCTTTAATCATTATTAATGCCTTACATTTTTGATTCTCCCAATGAGAAGAAACATGTTTAAAACGTGTGCTTTCTATTTTCTTTATTTTCCATTTAACCAGACTGAGCCACATACTTATTGAAAATATATTTATGTACATATTTTTTTTTAACTCCTTACATTTTACTAACTCTTTTCTCTTAAAAGCCATATATTTATTTCGAAGAAACACCGTTTTTCTTTTTCAATATAAAAACGGTGCTTTAAGTAAAAAAATCTATTGCGTCAAATGTTACCTGGAAAACAATTTTGAGTGTGTCCAAATACTCGTTCACAAATCTGGATTATCTCCAATTATAGGAGTTAATTTTTCATATTATTTATTGACATCTCATCAAAGATGAAGAAGAATATGGAAGTCTGGGCATTTACGGGGCTGACGACAGTCACAGGCTGGTTTAAGTGATCACTTTACACATGTGTAACATTTACCAATTCTACCCATTATTCTCAATTCATTATACTCAAATTCTCGGTTTTATATACATAGTGATTCAAGAACAAGGTTTATAAATTGGTTCATAGACTTATATAGAACTACCAAGAATTTGAGTAGTGTGGTTGTTAATAATGGGTAGAATTGGTGATTGTTACACGTGTGTAAAGTGATCACTTAAACCAGCCTATGACGGTCGTCAGCCCCATAAATGCCCAGACTTCCATATTCTTCTTCATCTTTGATGAGATGTCAAAAAATAATATGAATTATATTTTTATTTTTATTTAATATGGTAACAAATTTTAATTTATTTTCTAGACATTTTTACTTTTAAAATCTTTAAGTTAATAACGCAGTTCTCTCCAATAAACAGACTTAGCTCTTGTGCTTGGAGAGGGACTCACACTTATTATTTATTATTTTTAATTGTTGGTACCTAACTAACTAACCATCACGCCGTCTGCCGCAGGGGTAGGCAGAGGGAATAGAGAAAAGAATTTTCTGTCTATTGGTAATATAATTTATTTATATTTATTGGTAATATAACACATTTTCTCTCATAAATACGTGTTCATTTGCTGGATCTGCACTAAATATTTTGTACTTATCTTTTAATTTCTGTGGTTTACTACAAATAAAAATAAAAATAAATAAAAAATTTCATTTTATTTCAAATGTGTTTTTTTTTAAGTTAGATTTTATATCAAATTTCAACGAAATATTTGGCCGCATTTTTAAATGTGACCGTTCTCAAATATTTCGACATCCTAACAAACAATATTATAACTTAAAACTTACATCAATAAATTAAAATATGAGACCGTTTTTTCCTAGGATTGTATGATTGATAAGAGTACGAAAATTTGGTAAACTAAATAATTTATCCCTTTTTAAAAAGTGCCTTAATATTGCTAGCTACTTTATCACAATTCGCTTCGCTTTCTTAAAGACGGGACTAACTGTAATGTAACTTGCAGTGATGTACGTAAAACAAGTCGCCAAGTAATTATCTCTCTGTCTCTTTCTGACTCGTTGCGAGTGCATCTGACGCGGGGGAAAGAGACACGCCCTGAGAAACGTGTCTGTACAGGAAACTTAATATGAGCTAAATTACATAAATTATTTAATGGCTGTTTTAAACGGAGGTAATAGATATTAAATGGTGTTTTACTTTGTTTGGGAAAACTCGACATTTTAATTTGATTCGTATAGTAAGAAAAATAAAAATAGGAAGGAAATATATTTTGAGTACCTATGTCCGTCTCTATACAAGTAATTTTTTCACTGTAATATTTATTCAATATTACCATGGACTGGTACCTAAAGCGGAGGGCTGATCACCTTTCCTTCATGTGTAAACGATCAATAAAACACTGCGTTATATGACACAGTGCCCTATGCACCATTGGGGTGCGGATAAGGGTTTTATTATTATTATTATGTCCGCCTCTGTAGTGTAATGGTCATCACGCTCAGCTACCCTTCTGGAGGTCCCGGGTTCGATTCCCAGGGGGAGGTCAAATAAATATAAGTGATTTTTTCACTGTAATATTTATTCAATATTACCCTGGACTGGTACCTGAAGCGAAGGGCTGATCACCTTTCCTTGTGTGTAAACGGTCAAGAAAACACTGTGTTCATATAAAGCAGTGCCCTATGCACCATCGGGGTGCGGATAAGGGTTTATTATTATTATTATTTATGTCCAAATACTTGTTCACAATGTTGCATATATTTAAAAAAAAATTGCATATATTTTTTAATTCAACTATTCGAAAATTCAATAATACCGCTGACGTACATTAAATTATGTATCAATTTTTAAATCAAATACATATTTTTGAGTCTACTAAGTTGCATTTTTGATAAAATGATATGTAATAAATGTCCGCCTCCTAGTGTAATGGTCAGCACGCTAGGCTACTGTTCTGGAGGTCCCGGGTTCGATTCGCAGGAGGGGATCAAAATAAATATAGGTGATTTTTTCACTTTATTCAATATTACCCTGGACTGGTACCTGAAGTGGAGGGCTGGTCACCTTTCCTTCATGTGTTAACGATCAAGATAACACTGCGTTTATATGATGCAGTGCCCTATGCACCATTAGGGTGCGGGTAAGGGTTTTAAAAATAAATGTTAAAACAAAAACTCATAAAAAATTAATATTGTGATAATATAAATTGTGTAATTAATATGGTTTGCTGCACATGTTAAAACTGTCACAAAAAATTGTATAGCTACATAAGGACTGTCAGTCTATTTGATCTTCACATTCGTTTGATAATGCCATAACTAGGCGAAACAATTGTCACAATATTATTTTTTATGTGTTTTTGTTAATAAAATACAACTTAGTAAACTCAAAAAATCTGTGTTTGATTTAAAAATTAATACATAAATTAAAATGGAGTTCTACAAATTAAACGCCAAATCAATAAATACATTAGATTATATTCTTTTTCATCTATGTTAAGAAATTATATAAATTATTGCAACACCAAAAGGCATATATGTTTTACAAATTGATGACATGCCCCAAATAGTAAAACAATAATTTGCAGCACAATATTTTCTATCTTTGCGTCTGCTTTCTGATTCTAATCTCTGTATAACACTTCTCTCGACCTTGTATTCTTTGCTTATATCCCATTTTTCTCACGCAATGCTTCTCATTTTCTTAATTTCTCATTTTGACCCGCTTTTCTCAGTCAATACCAACATTAAATAAGCTGCAATGATTAAAGAAAACAATTGTTTTACACCACTTGACTTTTATTAAAGACTTTCAAGAACATCATAAATCAAAAATCTTCAATTTTCAGTTGTGCATGTTTACGGAATGCCCAGAAAATGTACCATATTCCAACAAAAGCGGCATATTTTTAACTTAATATTTACCCGCTACAGGGCAGAAAGTATTGTTTTTGCATTTTGAAGAAATCGTACTGTTTAATTTTTTTTTTAAATATACTAAATATTTTTCAAATGGAGATAAAACCTTCAGGTTTTACCTTAAAAGGTCTGTTGCACAGCAAAAAGTACAATAAGTGGCTTGATATTTATTTTTAATACATTGTGTTATATTTTTAAACATTAAAAACGTTCTCCTGAAAAATCAAGTTTTTTGATTTATGACGTTCTTGAAAGGAGTGAGCGATGTTTCAGAAGTTAAACTTCCATCATTCAGGTCTGTATAATAACATATTATAGTTATAATACAGACCTGAATGATGGAAGTTTAACTTCTGAAACATGTAGTCTTTAATAAAACTAAAGTGGTATAAAACAAGTGTTTTCTTTAATTATTGTAACATGTCTTACCACAAAATTAATGCCGAAACATTATTAAACATTACAAATTAAATAAGCTAAGTGGTTGCTTTATTTCATCAATTGATTCGGCAGTCAAGTTATGGTAACATCTATCCATTTTTAATTTTAATTTTATTTGGTAATGTTTTTAAAAAAAAATGATACTCGGTTACAAATAAAGGTCAAGTCATGAATAATTTAGAAAATTTAGAAAAACATAAAAATTACATTCAAATAAAACGTTAATTAATAATATACTTACAACATTTTGAGTGTCCAAATACTTGTTCACAAATATATTCAAACTATTTGGACATACTCAAAATGTTGTAAATAAATTATCTGGTCAAATTATAAGCTTAAATAAAATAATAAAAATGAAAAATGATATTTTCTGGCATTTCTCATGTGTGTGATTATAATCCAGGATTCGGACCTCACATACTAATATAATATTTTCTGCTCAATAAAAAGCTTTTTTTTATCTCACCAATAGATCTCTCTAGTGAAATTCTAATGATTCAAAAATAATGTTTGAAAATTGGTTTATATATATAGAACTTCCGAGAATTTGAGTAGTGTGGTTGTCAATAATGGGTAGAATTGGTGAATGTTACACGTGTGTAAAATGATAACTTAAACCATCATATGACGATCGTCAGCCCCGTAAATGCTCAGACTTCCATATTCTTCTTCATCTTTGATGAGATGTCAAAAAATAATATGAAAAATAACTCCTTTAGTTGGAGATAATCCAGATTTGTAAACAAGTATTAGGACACACTCAAAATGTTGTTTTGAAGAACTCTTTATTTTGTCTTTTAGAATAAATCGTAGTCATACATGAGAAAGTGACCAAGTGCATTGTTTTACAAAAACGTGATCATTGACTATTTGATATATTACCAGCTTAATATTGCCCTGAAAAAATTCCAAAGGACTTTAAACTTGGAAGTATAACATATTGACTTGGTAAAAATGACTAACTGCATCGATGTTTATTTTCTTGCCAAGCAAAAGTGACTTAAATGGCCCTCCTGAACATTTTACGTTTTGTTAGTTGGTCACTTTCTCCTGTACGACTTCGAAATATCAATTACGTATTTTAATAAATTACCCATAAATTAGGATGGGTCCAGGAAAAAGAACTAACTAACTAAAAACTTACCATCACGCCGCTTCCCCGCAGGGGTAGGCAGAGAGAATAGAGCGCCACACCACTCTGTCCTTGCAAACATTCTTCGCCTCTTCCACGTTCATGCATCTCCTCATACATACCCGCCGATTGTTACGACTCCTAACCTGACCACTTTCAAGTATTTGGCATACCTGATCGTGCCATGTTTTTCTCGGTCTTCCTCTGCTTCTTTTCCCGCTAACGTTCGCCTCATAAATTTGTTTTACCGTTCTTTCCTCACTCATTCGTTCCACATGTCCAAACCATCTCAACACACCTTTCATAATTTTATCGATAATGCTTATCTCAGCTTTGCATTCCTTCCTTATTTCACTATTCGCACATCTATCATACATCGTTTTGTCGCACATTCTTCTGAGAGATCGCATTTCGACTGCATTCAGTCTACTTTCATCCTTCAGTTAAGAAGGATGAAAGGAAGAAGAACACGTGTTATTTATTACAAAGCACAATTTGCATAGCTGGATCGATCTATGGACGGATGGAGTGATATTACCGCAATCGTAATGTTGTTTTAAGCATTTGAGATTTAATCTGATATCGCGATCAATCAAATGTGAAGCAAAGACAATAAATAGGAATGTAATGGCGATAGCAATGGTTTGCGGAGCTCGGCTGGCGCCTGCAGACCGGACCTTAACGGTCAAACGGGTCCAGCGTCGGGAGAGCTATCCTCTACATCAGCAGATCCCAACCTTTTTTGTCTCGCGTACCACTTGGTAGTACATCACGCTTAACCCTTCAATGCATGACTTTTTTTTGTATGACTGCATTGACAGTTCATCTTCGAGAGACAAGTGAAGTTATTATTTTGGCGTTCATAGCGCGTCTTTTGGCTAAATTATGAACTATATACGTGAATTATGAATGTATCTTACCAGTAACAACAAAGAATAGTTGCTTATATTTTTAAAGGACGTTTCAACATTAACTTTTGGGTATGTAACAAATTTGATATACTATGCAGTGAAGGGTTAAACCTTCCCTCTGGGTGCTAAAAAATTCCGCGCATTCCGGTGATATCGCTCACTTCTTTTCAACAACGTCATATATAAAAAATTGTCAATTTTCAGTTGTGCGTGTTTTCGGAATGCCCTGAAAATGTACTATATCCCAGCAAAAGCGTCATATTTTTAACGTAATATTCACCCGCTACAGGGCAGAAAGTGTAGTTTTTGCATTTTGAAGAAAAGGTGTTGTTTAGTTATTTTTTTAAATAAACTAAATATTTTTCAAATGGAGGAAAAACCTTCAGGTTTTACCTAAAAAGACCTGTTGCATAGTAAATTCAATGAGTGGCTTGATATTTATTTTTAATACTTATATTTTATTTTTAAACTTTAAAAAAATTCTCCTGAAAAATCAAGTTTTTTGATTTATGACGTTCTTGAAAGGAGTGAGCGATATATCAAAAAACATCAATTTTCAGTTGTGCATTTAACTTTATACTTACCCGCTACAGGGCAGAAAGAGTTGTTTTTTCATTTTTTAGAAAAGGTATTTTTTAATTATTTATTTAAATATACTTAATATTTTTCAAATAGAGGAAAAACATTCAGGTTTTACCTAAAAAGTTCTGTTGCACAGTAAAAAGTTCAAAAAGTGGATTGATATTTATTTTTAATACAATTTACTATATTTTTAAACTTTATAAACGATCTAACCTGACCACTTTCAAGTATTTGGCATACCTGATCGTGCCATGTTTTTCTCGGTCTTCCTCTGCTCTTTTTTCCACTTACATTCGCCTCATAAATTTGTTTTACCGTTCAGGGTAAAACAAATTTATCAGGCGAATGGTCAGTGGTCAGGTTAGGAGTCGTAACAATCGGCGGGTATGCATGAGGAGATGCATGAACGTGGAAGAGGCGAAGAATGTTTGCAAAGACAGAGTGGTGTGGCGTTCTATTCTCTCTGCCTACCCCTGCGGGAAAGCGGCGTGATGATTAGTTAGTTAGTGATAAACGATCTCCTGAAAAATCAAGTTTTTTGAATGACGTATGAATATATAACGTTGTTGAAAGGAGTGAGCGATATGTATCATTCTTCTCTTTTTTTATGAAAGAGTCTGAGCATCCCAGGGTTTTCGACCTTTAGTCAAAGTCCTTAGTCTTAATAGGTTGTAAGTCAAAAATAATGTACACAATATGCAAATTAAGTATATTTTAATTTTTACGAGTTAATTTTTAAATTTATGATGCATACCAAAAAGGCTTTAACGACCCGGAATCCGCGATAAGCCTTACTGAAGTGGTTGCATTCGGAAATCCAAAGGCATTGAATGCAGCCATAAAGCCCAGAGCCCAATAATGCACAAATAACACAATGCGAAGCGTTTCCCGGCGAGGAATACTGACCTTTAATGCCAGCCTTTAGCACCTCCATAAGGTCTAAGTTCGCCGGGTAAATGTCACCGAGAGTCAAGGGACTTTGATACTTACGTACATTTGAATAAGAATAACTTTTACTTGTGTTTAAGTCTTAAGAATACATCAGGGTTGCCAATTTCTTAAAATTGTATTTTTTTATTTATTTAAGGGGGGTACTCGTTTTAAGTACGCGATCGGCTGCGGGAGGGGTCGCACTCAGAATTTTTTTATTATTAAAGTGAAAATAATAGTGATTTTTAGTATTGTGAAAATAAATAATAATTGATTATTTGTGAATAAGTATTTCAACACACTGAAAATGTTGTAAATATTAGTGATATTACAATAAAATATTTATTTTTAATTACCCTGGACTGGTCCCTGAAGGGCAGGATTGATCACCTTGCTTTCATGTAAGTAACGATCAAGATAACACAGCGTCAATACGATCATTGAGTTGGGCTAAAGGTTGGAAAAAGACGAAGAATTTTATTTCAGGTTATATCATTATTTTATTGTTTGTGAAAAAATGTGGTACTCATTATGCCGGGTTGTGGTCCCGTGGTTAGTGTCGCCGACTCTTAATTCAGAGTTTCTCGGTTCGAACCCACTATATCACAATTTAATACCTTTTTCTTATAATGAGCCGCTTAGGCTCACAGAAATACTATGAAATTGAAATATTTGTGTAAATATTATTTATTGATCCGGCATTAACTTTGTGGAATGACATGATTATTTTATTAAAATTAAACACTTGAATATACCACTTTATCGAGTTTTATTTTTATTTACGACTAGTTTCGAAAAAGACAGATGTTTTCATCTTCTGGTACAAATTAAAACATAAAATTAAAACAAATTAACAGGTTTCAATTTGTACCAGAAGATGAAAACATCTGTCGTTTTCGAAACTAGTCGTAAATAAAAATAAAACTCGATAAAGTGGCATATTCAAGTGATTAATTTGTGTAAATAATTAAAAAAGACACAAATATTTCTCTTTTCAAAATATATATATATATTTCAGAGTACAATGAATTTATGTAAAGTCACACAGCTTAGTCGTATTTTTCATTTTTCAGAATATTTCAGAATGAATGGCAAGTTTTCAGGGACTGAAAACTTTTATCTCGCTGAAAAATGTCGCGTTTTCAGATACTGAAAAAGTTTGGACAGCTGAAAAATGTGACATCCCTGTTTTTGAGTACCTAGTTGATGCCTCAATGATCCGAGATGTATTGATTTATGTTTTACGTTTAAAAATAGTTAACAGTTATTATTACACACGACTCCATCTATTGACGTCACCGTCGTCACATTTAAAATTTCTACAAAACGATTATTATCATCTCGACTAGTTGTATATTATATATGCAATTACTTGAAATTGAGCCCCTTCATCCGCACCCGATGTTGCATAGGGCACTGCAACATATCAACGCAGTGTTATCTTGATCGTTTACCACGCGGAGGAAAATCCATTAGCCCTCCGCTTCAGGTACCAGTACAGGTAATATTGAAAAAATTTTCAGAGTGAAAAAATCACTTATATTTATTAGACCCCCCCCTGTGAATCGAATATGGTACTGGAGGTACGGTAGCCGAGCGTGTTCACTTTAAGTAAGTGATCACTTTTTTACGTAAGTGATCACTTTACTTTGACCATTCTACCTAAGATTGACTGCCACACTACTCAAATTTTAGATACGATCTGGGAATAAAACCCGGCGTCTCCAGCATGGCAATCAAACGCGCTTACCACTACACAACACAGATGGACTTCAAGAAATAATTGCATAATAATTGAAACGAATGCCTACCGTCCGTCCAAAACCAGCCAACCACAGTTATCTGTATTTATGTTCGAACAACTTTCTAGTTAGCCGTTTCCGCGCTAACAATAATAATTATTTGTTACTATATCTCAATTTGAATATCCCATGGGTTTTAATGAACTTACTGCAGTTAATTCAGCCCGTATAGTATAAACTTTATGTATATACGCTAAATTACGTTGTCGGCTGTTAGCCTTATGCGGGCTGTATATCAAACTTGACTAGAAATTTCCTCTTTAGATAACAAGAGGTATTCCTACTTTGTATATTGGTTTCTCTTGCAAAGTGTTGCCGACTTTATGATACCGGTGTGTGATCATTTCTCCGTGTTGTTGCTTAGCCCTGTCGGGAAAGCGTCAACCCTGGAATTGTCGCGTGGATTGTCATATCCACGATATGACAATTTGTGTGACATATCGCTCACTCCTTTCAACAACGTCATTTATCAAAAATCGTAAATTTTCAATCGTGCATGTTTTCAGAATGCCCAGGAAATGTACTTTATCCCAGCAAAAGCGGCATATTTTAAAATTAATATTTACCCGCTACAGGGCAGAAAGTGTAGTTTTTGCATTTTGAAGAAAAGATTTAACTGTTTAATATTTTTTTTAAGTAAACTAAATAGTTTTCAAATGGAAAAAAAAAACATTCAGGTTTTATCTAAAAAGATCTGTTGCACAGTAAAAAGTTTAATAAGTGGCTTGAAATTTATTTTTAACACATTTTATTATATTCTTTAACTTTAATAACGATCTCCTGAAAAAATCAAGTTCTTTGATATATGACGTTGTTGAAAGAGTGACGATGTGCAGCTCTGTATTCACAAAATATGTTTAAATGTAACTCAGTTGTTACAACTGTTTAATTCATTTCACAAAGACTATATGATAGACATAAATTACCTAAATTTGTTTCGATTTAAAATTTTGCTTAAATTATCTATTTAAAAAAACAGATCTAAGTCCCTTCTTCTTTTAAACGTATAACTCATATAGTACCTACATGAGTATTTGCTAACTGTTTTCATTTTCATCTTTTTGATTTTTTGTTTTGTTAAAATCAAATATTTGTAGTTTATATAAGCACTTTAAATTAATTTTACTTCTATAAATATCTATTGTATTCTTGCCAGTACCCTTTATTGTAACCTAAAATATAATGTTTACCCACACACTTCCAAGCTTCCAAGAATTTGAGTAGTGTGGTTGTCAATAATGGGTAGAATTGGTGAATGTTACACGTGTGTAAAGCGATCACTTTAACCAGCCTACGACGGTCGTCAGCCCCGTAAATGGCCAGACCTCCATATTCCTCTTCATCTTTGATGAGATGTCAAAAAATAATATTTTTTATTCGTTTTACAAGCATAAAATCAAATTGAATCATTACTTAGTCTCTTTACTACTCTGTACACTGTATAAAATAATTAATTCCCATGTTGATTAAACTTTAACTTTGTACGTAAGGTCCAAACTGATGAGATGAGGCCATAAAGCAGAATACCAATGATCTCATTGGTCTAATAAAACGACTCAGTTCCATAAAAAGGGGAAATCGTAACCCAAACCAATTCGAACCTATTTTATGACCAACTACGACATTACACACAGCCAATGTGCAGTTAAGCAACGTAAAAGTATAACTTTAAGTTGTGGTATAAAATGAGCCATGGCGCACGTGCGTTTTGTGGCAGTCAGACAAACTTGTCGTGTGGAACAGCATTTGCGATTTTGCGACTCTTATGTGTTGATTATTTTCAGACCTCATAGCATGATGATAATTGTACTGTTGCAAGAATAAAATCAGATCTACATAATTTATTAGATCTACATAATATATTTGTCCGCCTCCGTGGTGTAATGGTCAGCGTGTTTAGCTACCGTGCTGGAGGTCCCGGGTTCGATTCCCAGGGGGGGAGGTGAAAATAAATATTAGTGATTTAACGCTGTAATATTTATTTAATATTACACTGGACTGGTTCCTGAAGCGCAAGAGTGATCACCTTGCCATCATGTAAGTAATGATTAATTCTTCTAAGAGATCGCATTTCGACTGCATTAAGTCTACTTTCATCCTTCTTTTGCCAACTCCATGATTCACTTCCATTTCTAGTTTTCTATTTAGTTTCCACTTTTTCATTTCTAGTTTTCTTTAAAACGTATTTAAAAAAAAAAAACGTCAAGCGGACGGTAAGAAAGGTAAGATAGGAAAAATATTTGAAACGTGAGCGAACACTCTAAGACGCAGTAAAATCAGAGCTTTTATCCCCTCAAAGATAGGGTGAATAGCGAACGCGAAATAACAATTAATTGTTACATTTTCAATTATCTTCTGTCATTTACTATCAATAAACTTTATGTTCAACATGTATCTAGTTATATGGATATTGCAGAATTACAGACCAGAAAAATACGATCGCAAAATCGTAAAGGGAAGAACGTTAAAAATATATATGAAGCGAACATCTCTTGTTGGAAATAGGATCAGAGGAAAACCATGACGAAGATTGGATATGATTAAAGAAAACACTTCGTTTTTTACCACTTGAGTTTGATTATAGACTACATGTTTCAGAAGTTAAACTTCCATCATTCAGGTCTGTATAATAAGTAAAATATAAAATATAAAATTTTCTATATATAATATTTTCCTTTGTTTTCAAACTCCGTCCCTTGACTAACTCCTTACCCTTACTTTCCCCTCTCCTTATTTATAGAACAATTTTATATTTTATATTTTAGTTATTATACAGACCTGAATGATGGAAATTTAACTTCCGAAACATGTAGTCTATAATAAAACTCAAGTGGTAAAAAACGAAGTGTTTTCTTTAATCATTGTAACATGTCTTACCACAAAGTTAATGCCGAAGCAATAAATAAAATAAGATTGGATATTTTGCGACAATGTAGCAGACGACCGAGTTATCTCTAAATATTTTTCAACAATGTAAGCCCATATTGTGATTACGTAGCATATGACTAAGATATCTTGTAAAAACGTAGCATATGACCAAGTTGTCTCCAGATATTTTGTGATAACGTGGCATATGACCAAGATATTTTGTAATATCGTAGGCCACGACCAAGTTATTTCTATATATTTTGTAATAGCGTAGCAAATGACCAAGATATCTTGTGACACGTAGCATATGACCAAGTTGCCTTTAGGTATTTTGTGATAACATAGCACATGATCAATATATCTTGTACCAAGGTAGCAACATGACCCTAATATCTCTAGATATCTTGTGACAACATAGCATATAACCAAATAATCTCTAGATATTTCATGATGACATAGCAAATTACTAAGTAATCCCTAGATATATTGTGATAACGCAGCATATTACCAAAATATCTTGTTATAACGTACCATATAACCTAGCTATCACAAGATATCTTATGAAAACGTAGCGTATGACTAAGATATCTTTGATATCTTGTGACAACGTAGCACATGACCAAGTTATCTCAAGATATTTTGTGATTATAAAGCACATGACCAAGATATCTCTAGATATCTTATGATAACGTAGCACATGACCAAGACATCTCTAGATATCTTATGAAAATGTAGCATATGACCAAGTTATGTCTAGTTATTTTGTGATAACAAAGCAAATGATATCTCAAAATATCTTGCGATAACGTAGCATACGACTAAGATATCTCTATAAATATTGTGGCAACGTAGCATATGACCATATTTTCCTTTTTTAAAAAATGTTATTCCTTAACCCCCTACCTATTTTTATTAACCTATATATACCTAAATATATTTTTATTCGTTAGTTTTAATTTGTACCAGAAGATGAAAATAATTGTTGTTTTTGAAACTAGTCGCAAATAAAATAAAACTCGATTAAGTGGATTATTCAAGTGTTTAATTTTAATAAAATAGCATATGATCAATTAATCCTTAGATATTTTGTGGTAACATATCACATAAAATAGATATCTCTAGGTATTTTGTGATAACCACACGACCAATATATCCAAGATACCTTGTGACAACATGGAAAAATATACCATCATCCAGCATATAACTGAGATCACTAATTCTCCTCTGAAGCTAGTCCAAAGGGAACTTGCATTGGTTATTTTTACCATTCAAATAAAAGGCATTCTTCCTAATAAACAATGGCCGACAGGCCGTATATTTAAAGGAAAATTGCACTTAACTTTTCAAGGATCATGCTAACGGAAAACTATAAACCTTTACATAAAACATCGCACTGGGTAATGACGCCTTGGCACCTTCGGAGATGCAGTGATGTACGATGTATGAAATAATGTACTGCGAATGAGGATCGATTTTATGAGATAATTGTTACGAGCACTTTCGTGATTTATGCTGGAGGTAAGGTTCAAATAACAATGAAATATTTTGAATACAACATGGCCGAATGATGCCACTTATTTCAGATCTACCCACTTCCATTGTCCATTTACGAAATATAAAACAATAAACAGGTAGAGTACACAGGCATAAAAAACGTCATATAAGAAAAAAAAATATTAAACAAATGAGAAAATATAGCTTGAGTTTTATAACTGAGTTTTCTCTATATATTTTCATCTCGCCTAGATGAAGAGGTCTAGCTGTTGTGACCTCATATCGCTCACTCCTTTCAACAAAGTAATATATCAAAAAACTTGATTTTTCAGGAGATCGTATTTAAAGTTTAAAAATATAATACAATGCATTGAAAAACAAATATCAAGCCACTTTTTGAACTTTTTACTGTGCAACAGATCTTTTTAAGTAAAACCTGAATGTTTTTTCTACATTTGAAAATTTTTTAGTAAATTAAAAAAAATAATTTAACAATACCTTTTCTTCAAAATGCAAAAACAACACTTTCTGTTCTGTAGCGGGTAAATATTAAGTTAAAAATATGCCTTTTTTGCTGGGATATAGTACATTTTCTGGGCATTCCGAAAATATTAAATAAATATTAGAGTGTAAAATCACAAATATTTATTTTCAACCTCCGAGAATCGAACCCGGGACCTCCAGCGCGGTAGCTAAACACGCTAAAGTTAATTTTATGAAAGTGTTTATGTTCTTAATTTTTCCCTCTTTTTTGTGTGTATATTAGGTTAAAATGGTTAAAAACAATAAAAAAATGTATTCAAAAAGAACTCCACCGACAAGACACACAAGGTGGCTTGGTGGGTCTCTGCATTTTTTTAAAAAATATGTTAAAAATTGTGATTTAAATAAATATTTATAATTTATGTTAATAAGAAGTAAAAATACAATAAAATAAATTAATATACCCCTAATGTTTTGAAAACTTGTTTATTTTCCATATTAACGCAGTTGACGTATTTCTGTTAATTGAACCATTTTGAAAGCTTTTAAAGCATGTACCTAAAGTAAACACTCACAGTAATAGGTAAAGCTTCGACTATCACACATGTAACACCCACTACGAGATCACTCCGGACATTGATCTCTTCTTATTCATGTTGTCAGATTTTTCTGGTTAAATATTTATTATTCGTTTTTAGTGGTCAGGTCAGGAGTCTGTATAATCGGCGTGTTTGTATGAGATGTGTGAATGTGGAACAGGCGAAGATTGTGTGCAAAAACAGATTGGTGAGGCGCTCAATTCTCTCTGCCTACCCCTGCGAGAAGTTTGGTTAATTAGTTAGTTTGAATATATATATATATATATATATATATATATATATATATATATATATATATATATATATATATATATATATATATATATATATATATATATACATATATATATATATATTTATATATATTTATATATATATATATATATATATATATATATATATATATATATATATATATATATATATATATATATATATATATATATATATTCAACCTATCAGCCGTCACCGTCACGCAGGGGTAGGCAGAAAGAATAGAACGCCACACTAATCTGTCCTTGCATACAATATTAGCCTCTTCTACATTCATGCATCTCTTCATACATACATACACCGAAAATTCCAATTTATATATTTTTTTCCTTTTTTTAATTTTTTTATTACTTTTGTTAGCTTGTATTACATTAAAAACAAACTTTTTTACGCTGATTTTCATCATATGTATATATATCTTAGTCATACAGGAGAAAGTGACCAAGTGCATTTTTTACTAAAACGTGATCATTCACTATTTGGTATCTTACTAACTTAATATTGCACTGAAAAAATCCCAAAGGGATGTTAAACTTGTATAATATATTGAATTGTTAAAAATGACTAACTGCATTGATGTTTATTTTCTTGCTATGCAAAAATGACTTAAATGGCCCTCCTGAACACTTTACGTTTTGTTAGTTGGTCACTTTCTCCTGTACGACTACGATATGTTTACATCTTCTTACAGTAAACAAAACATTTATTATTAAAAAATTGAGACTCTTTGCATTCTTCATACATTCAGGCATCTTATCATACATTTTCAAACCCTTATATATTATACAATTTTGCAACTCTGACTTTTTGGTGTGGTGAATGTTATTGGTAATAGGAGCATAGGAAGGAAGGAAATGGAGTGATAGTAGAAGAAGTAGCAGAAATATGTTTACGAAAAATAACAGGGTGTTTAAGTGCAATCTATTTCCCGATCGCCACTGGTTTTATCACATAAAAGTGATAATTTTCCAGTCTACGGCTTCCCGTAGAAGTCGTCCCCTTCGTGATCAACATGTTAACGAGGAGACAGCATTTAATTATAATTATGCCCATTTACATTCTACGCTGAACGGCCGGTGATTGGTTTCAGCTAACTCATACGTAAAAGGAAATTTACAAAACCCATACTTCAGCATGACACTAGGCCAGCGGTCGCCAAACCTCGGCTCGCGACTCCCTCTTTGGCAGTTTCTCCCAGTATTCGTGAAATCGCAACTTAATTTACTCCAATCCAGGTAATGTTTTACATAATTGAGTATTGGTATTTTATTTATTGTTTCGACATTAACTTTGTGGTAAGACATGCTACAATGATTAAAGAAAACACTTGTTTTTTACCACTTGAGTTTTATTAAAGACTACATGTTTCAGAAGTTAAACTTCCATCATTCAGGTCTGTATAATAGTTATTATACAGACCTGAATGATGGAAGTTTAACTTCTGAAACATGTAGTCTTTAATAAAACTCAAGTGGTAAAAAACAAGTGTTTTCTTTAATCATTGAGTATTGGTCATTAGAGCATTGGTCTACATGTTTTTATTTGATTTATTTTATTATTTTTTTTAGAAAAACCAACAGCTACAAATACACGACAGTAATAAAAAAATTAGCACAAAGCCTATTACAGATCTTCACAAATAGATATATGGTTTACAACATTTTGAGTGTGTCGTTCACAAATCTGGATTATATCCAATTATATGAGTTTTTTTTCATATTATTTTTTTGACATCTCATGTTTGTAGTGATAAAGAATTTTGAGAAATATCAGGTAAGAGGTCAAAATAAAATATGGAACAAAGGCAAAATAAAGAAATAGGTAAATAATCAAGAGTTAGTTCTATGAGAATTGTAAAATAGTTTTTTTTCTCCCTCTCTCTTTTGTGTAGGTATATTTTAGGTTAAAATGGATAAAAACAAAAAAAAGGGCATGTAAAAAGAACTCCACCGACAAGACACACAAGGTGGCTTGGTGGGTCTCTGCAAAAAATTTAAATCTTGAAAAAATATACAAAAGAATACTATTATATCTTTTATTATATAACATTAAACCACGAGTGTAAGTCCCTCTCCAAGCACAAGAGCACAGTCTCTTTTATGGAGAGGCACAGCGAATCGAAATATAAAAGTACTCCATATGTATAAATGATTCAAATGTATTTTGTTATAAATAAAAATGCAAAAATAAAAGTAACTAACTAACTAACCATCACGCCGCTTCCCCGCAGGGGTAGGCAGAGAAAATAGAGCGCCACACCACTCTGTCCTTGCAAACATTCTTCGCCTCTTCCACGTTTATGCATCTCCTCATACATACCCGCCGATTGTTACGACTCCTAACCTGACCACTTTCAAGTATTTGGCATACCTGATCGTGCCATGTTTTTCTCGGTCTTCCTCTGCTTCTTTTCCCACTAACATTCGCCTCATAAATTTGTTTTACCGTTCTTTCCTCACCCATTCGTTCTACATGTCCAAACAATCTCAACACACCTTTCTTAATTTTATCGATAATGCTTATCTCAGCTTTGCATTCCTTCCTTATTTCACTATTCGCACATCTATCATACATCGTTTTGTCGCACATTCTTCTGAGAGATCGAATTTCGACTGCATTCTGTCTACTTTCATCCTTCGTTTGCCAACTCCATGTTTCACTTCCATACATTAGAGTTGGAACCAGGACTCCGTTGTGCACTGCCAGTTTAGGTTTTTATTTGCTATAACTGATTTCAGTGCACCATTCACTTTGTTCCCAGCATTCACTCTCCTTTCTATGTCTTTATCAATCTTTCCATCCCTAGAAAACATACTACCCAAATACACGAAATCATCTACCTGTTCCGATATCTCTCCGTTTACCAATGTTTCACATTCAGATCTGCATTCTTCTCTTTCAAAAACCATAATCTTGGATTTGCTAACATTCATCAATAAATCACTTTCCTTGCACACATTATACACTTTTGTCACCAACGCCTGCAGGTCTTCTCTGCTAATATATTATATCTGCAAATCTGCAAATATATCTGCAATTAAATCTGCAAATATATAAAATGAATAAAAAAAACTTTCATAATTGTTCTTTAAATAAATGTTAAAAATTTATGTAAATAATCAAATAAAAATACAAAATACAAAATAAAATGTAATCTTCCAGTGTCAACGTAATACCAGGATGGTACAGTAGACATACGTGTTATATAATATAACACGTAAATGACCATTGTATGAGTTATGTGTACCTATCTATGTAGTTGTGGAGTCTAAGCACACTCGGGTCGCCGGCCTTACAAGATATCCGTTGCATATTGATGGGTGAACATACCATATATAATTTTATAGCCATCATTCAACAATATCCAACTCTCTCAGACATGGATAACTCAGGCTGTCATTGAATATTTCTGTTTGGGACATTATGCCGTTACTTTTATGTTTCATAACCGTCGCAGTGACCCTAACATTCAAACCTTTTAATTCGGAGATTTTTTTATGTATTAATTTTTAAATAAAACACAGATTTCTTGAGTCTACTAAGTATACTCAAAAAATCTGTGTTTAATTTGAAAATTAATACATCAATTAAAATGAAGTTCTACGAATTAACTCCAAATTAAAAAATTACATTAATAAAAAAATTGATATTTTTATTATTATTATACGATAATTAGCACCTATTTATTTAAACCCATATTACATTTTTTTCATTCATTCAAACCCTTATCTACTCCCCAATGGTGCATAGGGCACTGCATCATATAAGTGCAGTGTTATCTTGATCGTTAACACATGAAGGAAAGGTGATCAGCTCTCCGCTTTAGATACCAGTCCAGGGTAATATCAAATAAATATTAGAGTGAAAAAAATCGCTTATATTTATTATATCCCCCCTTTGGGAATCGAACCTGGGACCTCCAGTACGGTAGCTGAGCGTGCTGACTATTACAATACGGAGGCGGACTACTAAGTAGACTAAACAAATCTGTGTTTGATTTAAAAATTGATACATAAATTAAAATGGAGTTCTACAAATTTAACGCCAAATGAAATCGATTACATTTGACGTAATATTTTTTTTTGCTTATTATTAAAATTATTAATTCAATATTACCCTGGACTGGTACCTGAAGCGGAGGGCTGATCACCTTTCCTTCGCGTGTAAACGATCAAGATAACTCTGCGTTTATATGACGCAGTGCCCTATGCACCATTGGGGTGCGGATAAGGGTTTTATTTTTTTGCTTGAAATACCATTTCGTATTGAAAAAATAAGTGCTTCTTCTAAATAAATAAATGGTTTTGAAAAGAAAAGAAAAGAGTTATTAAAATGAAAAAAGTTTTTAAATATTTGAAAATGTTTTTTGAATTAATATTCTAAAAATATTAAAATTCCAATAAACATTCTATAAATAAATTGCGCGTGAAGACACGTCCGGCTTCTAACGCTAGAGTTGGTTGAATTTGAAGTTTTGAGATTGTTGAGACCTCAGCATTAAGCTACAAAATACTTTGTATCAAGAAATGCATAAAAATTCATGTGTTTTTTATTTATTTTTTTACTTGGTAAAAAAAAACAGTATCCGCTCCCTAGGTGGAGCATATGGAGTCCACAAACTGTCTCCAGGCTTTTCTACTTTTACTTGGTAAATACCACTTATTATTTAACTTTATTACGACACGTCTTTCGACGCATTTAATATCATTTTTAAACATCGTATTGAAAATCATAAGAGTATTTATTTTTAAATCTTATTTTGTTCATAAAAGTACTTACTTGTTTTCATGTGTGTATTTCAGGGTTCCACTGAATCTGAAAAAAGGAAGACAAAATATTAAAATCGACTTTAAAAAAAATAGCTGTTACCTAATTATTGGCGTTCTATTCTCTCTGCCTACCCCTGCAAGTTCTATATTAATATGTATATATATATATATATATATATATATATATATATATATATATATATATATATATATATATATATATACAATATATGTGTGTATATATATATATATATATATATATATATATATATATATATATATATATATATATATATATATATATATATATACATATATTTACTAATAATTATATTTATTTACATAATAAATATTAAATTCCAATCTGCTGAACTTCCATAGGTTTTTCTATTTTCTACTTAGATTAAATGTCAAATTAGTTCATAATTGTAACACGCACCCATGAATAATTGTTCAAAATTCTTGTACCATGAATAATGATGGAAAATTGTAAAAGCCCTTGTGGGCGCATGTATTCGGTTGCAACATAATTTGTCACGGTGTTGAATGCTTTAAAATTAATCGCATCTAACTGAAAACATTCCTATGGTCGTTTTTGACACATTTTAAAATAAATTCTATGGTCGCTTTAGCGCGTATTTGGAATTCATTTCCATGGTTATTTTTGACATATTTTTAAATAAATTCTTTGGTCGCTTCTGACCCGTTAGTAAATTCAATCTGTATGTCTGAGTGACTTCTTCAAATGTTTTACATGAATTAGTGAATTCCCGATATGTATTGGTGAATTAATTTCTATGGTCATTACTGACACGTTGATAAATTCATTCTTGAGTCGCTTCCGATATGTATCGGTGAATTCATTTCTATGGTCATTTTTGACATCTTGATTACTTCATTATTGAGTTGCTCCCGATATGTATTGGTGAATTCATTTCTATGGTCATTTCTGACATCTTGATAACTTCATTATTGAGTTGCTCCCGATATGTATTGGTGAATTCATTTCTATGGTCTTTACTGACACGTTAATAAATTCATTCTTGCGTCGCTTCCGATATATATTGGTGAATTCATTTCTATGGTCATTTCTGACACATTTGTAAATTCATTCCATAGTAAACTTTCTTTATCATTCATCGTTCACTTTGTGTAATTCCACTATAAAATATCATTCAATTGTCAAAATTTTATACAAAATTTCATTCTTTATTTACTTCCAAATCTTTATATAAAATATCATTATAGAATCACTTCCAACGCTTATTTGTTAATCGATTTCTATTTCTACGTTGGTAAATTATCAATTTCAAAAGAATAATGTGATAAACCATATCGTAGTCGTACAGGAAAAAGTGACCAACTGACAAAACGTAAAATATTCAGGAGGGCCATTTAAGTCACTTTTACTTGGCAAGAAAATAAACATCAATGTAGTTAGTCATTTTTTATACTTCTAATATATTATACTTCCATGTTTAAAATGCTTTGGGATTTTTTTCAGGGCAATATTAAGCTAGTAAGATGTCAGTCAATGATTACGTTTTTGTAAAACAATGCACTTGGTCACTTTCTCCTGTATGACTACGATTTATTCTAAAAGACAAAATAAAGAGTTCTTCAAAACAACATTTCGAGTGCGTCCAAATACTTGTCACAAATCTGGATTATCTCCAATTAAAGGAGTTATTTTTTCATATTATTTTTTGACATCTCATCAAAGATGAAAAAGAATATGTAAGTCTGGGCAATTACGGGGCTGACAACCGTCATAGGCTGATTTAAGTGATCACTTTACACACGTGTAACATTCACCATGTCATTATTTTCCATTTAACCAGACTGAGCCACATCACCCGGGTAACATAACACGAGGGAGGTAACTTCGCGTGTCATTTAATCGGAATTAACTGCATGTATGTGCTTAATCAAATCATTATGCAAACTTGCACATTCCCCGGGAGCGAGCAGTCACTAAGCTGTGTACTGTGTGGGACGCACAGTAACTCGGTAGCGGTGTGAAGCCATCTACTGGTATGGAAAATAGATGACTTAACACAATCCTAGACTGTCGCCGATCTCTCCTTATCTTATGCTCTCCTGATATCGACGAAGAATAATTTCACATACTACATTCAACTAAGTAACTAATTGACTAACTAAATAATTAACCATCACGCCGCTTTTCTACAGGGGTAGGCAGAGAATAGAACGCCATACCTATCTGTCTATTTCTATTACCAAAAACATAAAATATAAAAAAAATTGAAAACATAAAAATCACCGTGGTAATGGGTACACATTATTTAATCAGCACCACGTGTGCTTATATTTAGAATCACGTGTGTCACTGTTACTTTCTACAGATGGCACTGCCATTGCGGTCTATATTTCTTTTTCAGAGCATGTTTAATCTTGTTACACGCACTTATTCAAATGCAACATTGTGTAAAATTTCAAAGCTATCGGTAAATAACTCCAGTAAAAAAATATCACCGTCACTATCATTCAACCAAAGGAAATTTCAGATTTTTATCAACTGACGATTTAATTTTCCGTTTGTATGTAGATGGAGAGAAAAGTAAAATTTTTTGTCCAAACGTGAGAATATTAACCACGATGTACCTTACGTTACATTTATGTGTATATATATATATATATATATATATATATATATATATATATATATATATATATATATATATATATATATATATATATATATATATATATATATATATATATATATATATATATATATATATATATATATATATATATATATATATATATATATATATATATATATATATATATATATATATATATATATATATATATATATATATATATATATATATATATATATATATATATATATATATATATATATATATATATATATATATATATATATATATATATATATATATATATATATATATATATATATATATATATATATATATATATATATATATATATATATACATATATATATATATATATATATATATATATATATATATATATATATATATATATATATATATATATATATATATATATATATATATATATATATATATATATATATATATATATATATATATACATATATAAATATATATATATATATATATATATATAAATATATATATATATATATATATATATATAAATATATATATATATATATATATATATATATATATATATATATATATATATATACATATTTCTTATACATGAAGCACGTCGTTGGTTATAACATTCTTTCACATATTAGTCATGCCTTTGAGCAGCAAAACTGATTGAATTGATAAACGAAAATAAATGATTGATTTAATGATAGACTTGCTGCATTACAACTCTTGTCCAATGATAATTTGGTGATTTGTATTCACACATAGATGGCGCCTCGACCCCCTCCATAGGTAGTTATATTGACGAGTACAGGAATAAGGCTTTAACGTGGTGCAATTCTCAAACCGCCTAATAAAGTAAATTTACCGAAGTATCAAATAGATATGCAAACAAATCAGTTTATGTATTCATTTTTAAGTCCAACACAGATTTTTTGAGTCTACTAAGTTGTATTTTATTAACAAAAACACAAAAAGTAATATTGTGACAATTGTTTCGCCTAGTTATGGCATTTTTAAACGAATGTTTGAAAATGCCATTTTGAAAATGCCATAACTAGGCGAAACTATTGTCACAATATTAATTTTTATGTGTTTTTTTTTAATAAAATACAACTTAGTAGACTCAAAAAATCTTGTTCGATTTAAAAATTAATACATTATTTAAAATGGAGTTCTACAAATTAAACGCCAAATCAAAAAATAAATCAGTTAATACCGATTTTTAACAGAGATTCATCATCATAATACACGAGGACATAATATATTACACATGGAGCCGATAAATACAACTTAGTTTGGAGTAAGGTCCATGCAATATATTGCATATACCCAAATTTACCAACTGCCTGACATATATAGCACGTTGCGCGTGGCAACGAGGATAGCCTGGAACGACTAGTTGTGATCAGTAGCCTGGAGGGAAAAAGAGGGAGAGGAAGATCCCAAACGATGGACCGATCAAATTAAGGCAGCAGCAGGCACCTCAGTGGTTGGAGCGCTACGTGCAGCGCAGTCAAGGGATAACTGGAGAAGAGTCATTGCTTCTGCAAGGGTCACAACCCTCAGCAATGAGGAATAAAACGGAGAAGAAGACATATTTAAAATAAAACCCAATCAGGGATCCAAAATGAACGAACTGAAAAAATTCCATATGGAAAGATATTTGTATCCGTGTTTAGTAATATTTTTTCATTTGTTTCCTTTAAACATGCTTCTTAAATTATTTTCTTTTATATGCCTACCATATGAACGATAAACCAAGCTAGGATACAAAATGTAGAACCCTCTTCTAGTGGAATGGAAGGTCTGCTGACGACAGTCAACAGTCCGGCTTCCCCTGAGGAGTTTTACTTGGTTTTTTCCCAGCAATGAGCAAATGCTATAATATAAATAAAAAGTTCCTGATTGGCCCACACTAGATTATCCCTCCTGTTTCCAACACAGATTTAAATAAAACTTTTTTTCGTTAGAAGAAACAAAAATCCCTTGATGATCTATAAACATTTTGCATAATTAACAAGGTAAATAGTAAATGTACCATAACTCCCATCGAGAAAAAAAAAAGTACTTGAACGTGATTAATCATGTCAGTCCAGGATATTCTCAACATCTTTCGGTGGATCTACATTTTAAAAGCCTCTAAGCAATTAATGATATTAATTTTGGGGGTTTATGGCTAGACACCAAAAAGTAAAACCGACCACACATCGCTCACTCCTAAACAACGACATATATCAATAAACTTGCTTTTTCAGGAGATCGATTTTAAAGTTTAGGAATATAATAAAATGTATTAAAAATAAATATCAAGCCACTTATTGAACTTTTTACTGTGCAACAGATCTTGTTAGGTACAACCTGACGATTTTTTCTCCATTTGAAAAATATTGAGTATATTTAAAAAAAAAAAACAAATACCTTTTCTTCAAAATGCAAAAGCAACACTTTCTGCCCTGTAGCGGGTAAATATTAAGATAATAATATGTCGCTTTTGCTGAGTTATAGTACATTTTATGACCATTCCAAAAACATGCACAACTGAAAATTGACGATTTTTAATATATGACGTTGCTGAAAAGAGTGAGCGACATAACATTTAGTCATTCTTTGTCTGAGCTTTTCATACACAAAATATAAATGAATATGTTATTTATTGTTTCGGCATTAACTTTGTGGTAAGACATGTTACAATAATTAAAGAAAACACTTCGTTTTTTACCACTTGAGTTTAATTATAGACTACATGTTTCAGAAGCTAAACTTCCATCATTCAGGTCTGTATAATAACTAAAATATAAAATATAAAATTGTTCTATAAATAAGGATAGGGGGAAAGTAAGGGGAAGGGGTTAGTCAAGGAACGGAGTTTGAAAACAAAGGAAAAATTGAAAGCAATGGCGAAGAATTTTGAAACAATATATTATTTAATAAATTATTATTAGAATTCAGGTTTTTTTGTATTTCTAAATTTTCAAGATAATTCATAATTTGGCCTTTATATGGAACAAGGTGTAATAATTTTAATAGATACTAATCACTCATTTCACTCCCATAAATTAAAATTATTACACCTTGTTCCATATAAAGGCCAAATTATGAATTATCTTGAAAATTTAGAAATACAAAAAAACCTGAATTCTAATAATAATTTATTAAATAATATATTGTTTCAAAATTCTTCGCCATTGCTTTCAATTTTTCCTTTGTTTTCAAACTCCGTTCCTTGACTAACCCCTTCCCCTTACTTTCCCCCTATCCTTATTTATAGAACAATTTTATATTTTATATTTTAGTTATTATACAGACCTGAATGATGGAAGTTTAGCTTCTGAAACATGTAGTCTATAATTAAACTCAAGTGGTAAAAAACGAAGTGTTTTCTTTAATTATTGTAAATGAATATGATTCGGAATACGTCCCTAATTCGACTAATTGCTATGCAAATATATTCACAAATCTGGTGATAATTTATCCAATGTAACCGGAGAACATAGTGTCGCTTTTACATACAATGCATTCCTAGGGACAAAAGACAAAGTAAAGGCATATATTTTGGAATATCAACTTGAACACAAATACAGCAGGAAGGAAATTAAAGCCGTAAAAAACGTACAAGTCTGATGTCATGTGACAAAAAAAACTTTATTTTTCTGACATCTCAACAAAGATGAAAAAGAATATGGAAGTCTGGGCATTTACGGGACTTAACGAACGTCATAAGCTACGTAAGCATAAGTTATCACTTTACACACATAGCTCACTCCTTTCAACAACGTCATATATATTTAAAAAAATCGTCGATTTTCAGTTGAGCATGTTTTCGGAATGCCCAGAAAATATACTATATCCCAGTAAAAGCGGCATATTTTAACATAATATTTACCCGCTACAGGGCAAAAAGTGTGGTTTTTGCATTTTGAATAAATTATTGTTTAAGGTGTCTGTAGTGAAGTTCTAGTGATTCAAGAACAAGGTTTCTAAATTGGTTCATATATATAGAACTTCCAAGAATTTGAGTAGTGTGGTTGTCACTAGTAGGTAGAATTCGTGAATGTTACACGTGTGTAAAGTGATCACTTAAACCAGCCTATGACGGTCGTCAGCCCCGTAAATGCCTTCCATATTCTTCTTCATCTTTGATGGATGTCAAAAATAATCTGAAAGATTACTTCTCTAATTGGAGATAATCCAGATTTGTGAACAAGTATTTGGACACACTCAAAATGTTGTAAATATAAAAAATGTAACATATCGCTCACTCCTTTGAAGGACGTCATAAATCAAAAATCGTCAATTTTCAGTTGTGCGTGTTTTCGGAATGCCCAGAAAATGTACTATATCCCGGCAAACGCGGCATATTTTTAACTTAATATTTACCCGCTACAGGGCAGAAAACGTAGTTTTTGCATTTTGAAGAATAGGCTAGTTTAATTATTTTTTTTAAATAAACTAAATATTTTCAAATGGAGAAAAAACCTTCAGATTTTACCCAAAAAGATCTGTTTCACAGAAAGAAGTTCAATAAGTGGCTTGATATTTATTTTTGATACATTGTGGTATATTTTTAAACTTTAAAATCGTTCTCCTGAAAAATCAAGTTTTTTTATTTATCACGTTCTTGAAAGGAGTGAGCGATATGTGGTCGAATTATATTACATTCGTTAATATTAATAATATATCAAATTTTAATAATATAAAAAATTTCCGGATTTGGCAGGTGTAGCTTGAACAGAAAAAGTTTGCGGGACACTGCTCGGCTGTCCAAACTCAAAACACAGTAAGGGACATTTTTTTTGTAGTACGTTTTTTTTTGCATTTTTGGACTAAGTAGATTCTACTTAGTCCAAAAATGCAAAAGAAACGTACTACAAAAAAATGTCCCTCACTGTATTTTAAGTTTGGACAGCCGTGTTGTAGAGTGGACTGACATGAAGCATACTAAATTTCCTCTATGGGAGTCCGTCGTTTTACGTAAATCCGTAAAAAAACTAATAACTTTATATCTTCACTTATCCAAATGAGCGTTCATATTGATAAATTATGTTTTTGTTCACAAAAGCATGATGGACGTGTAATTTGATCATATTTTAGGTCATTGCCTTAACCTATGATTTATGAAATAATTGAATAAATCTGCAAAGAATATTTATTATGTAAATTACGTACTTTTTTATAGCACAAATGATGGATTTGCTTCACACAGAAATGATTTATTTTATTATATTCCTTATATTTTGCTATGGTAATATTGCCAGGGCTTTTTTTCATGTAACGCGGTGGAACGGCGATCCGGCACCTTTTTTAGCTGATATATATATATATATATATATATATATATTTAACTGATATATATATATATATATATATATTAACTATATATATGTATATATATATATATATATATATATATATATATATATTATATATATATATATATATATATATATATACATATATATATATATATATATATATATATATATATATATATATATATATATATATATATATATATATATATATATATATATATATATAGATATTTTTTTTTTTTTTTTTTTTTTTTTTCAAAATCAATTAGACGAAACAATGTTTGCGCTTAATTAAAATCTATTTTTATATAATTCGCCAAAATGATAGAAAAAGTTGCATTAAATTTTATTAAAATGACATTTGAATAAATTTTGTATTAGCAAAAGGCTTGACTGATATACTGAGCTTTGAGAATAGGTGTCTGCGGAGAATTTTAAGACTTTGTGAGTAATGAAGAGATAAGGCGTAGGACGCAGCAAATCTTGGTCACAACTGTCGTCAAGAAAAGGCGATTCAGTTGGCTTGGCCATGTGTCTTATACTTATAACAGCTCTATATTTTTTTGTAACTTATACTTATAACAACTCTATATATTTTTGTTACTTGAATTTTGACTTGTAAAAGCCCTCTAGGCGTTTGTGTGAATAAATAACAAAGTTGGGTAAACTCAGATTTGAGAACACGTATTTGGACGCGCTCAAAAGGTTATAAAAATGGCTAGTATTTTAGCTGGGTAAATTGTATGCGAGCATTTTATCCGGGATTTTCATCAGAGCTGCGTTTCGAGGCGCATTGCATTGTCCATCTGCAGTCGTGATAGTCTATAAGTGGATAAGGATAAAGCTCTAGTTGTCGTGTCCTCCCGAAACTACTAGCGGTCACTGACGTTCCTGGGAAACAGATCTTCTGACAACGTAATCATCCCGAGGGCATATCATCCTTTACAACAGGGTATTCCAAAATACACACGTTCCAATATTAATATGATTTGTTTATTTCTTAAAATCTTTCATTAGAAACAGTGGTATTTACTAATTAAAACTTAAATAAACCTCTACAACGTTACTACGAAATTGTTGATAAACTTTTTGTAACTTATAATTAAAATGTAACTTTGTTTTAAAATCACTATACATATTTTATTATAACTTAATTGTAATGTCTACCGGTTTCGAAGCTAACCGCTTCTTTATCAAGACTGATTAATACATATTACAGTATTAATCAGTCTTGATAAAGAAGCGGTTAGCTTCGAAACCGGTAGACATTATAATTAACTAATAATAATAATTGACAGTGATTTTAAAACGAAGTTACATTTTAATTATAAATGGAAAATCACAAAGTTAGTGCTTCAAATGTAAATTATATTTTTGTAACTTATTTAAAAGTTCTCTTGCTTCCAAAGGAAATGAATCAGTGAAGCCTTTTTATCATTTTATTGTCAGTTGTAATACTAAAATAATACTTTCATAGGTGTCTTTACTTGGGATGGATTTATTATTATTTAAATTAACTAAAAAGTTACGGTATTTGAAAAGATTGTAAGAAATAGTGGTATTTACCAAGTGAAAATTAAAAACGAAAATTGATAGAAATTACTACAAAGTGAATCGATCAATAAAATTAATATTATAATTATGTGGCTTAAAATTTATTTTTAATACAATTTATTATATTTAAAACTTTAAAAACGATCTCCTGAAAAATCAAGTTTTTTGATTTATGACGTTCTTGAAAGGAGTGAGTGATATGGCACTTAGTTTTCGAATGGCAATTTTACTGGATTGTTTCAAGTCAGACTGTACTCAGAGATCGAGTTTCACGACCGCTGTATACATACCAGTCTGTGGTACTTATATTTGCATAGTAAATTAATAAGTAATGGTCAGCGGAGAGGATATACTTGTATTATAAGTACTGAAGGTTCAGGACTGCATCCCGGCGAAGAGTAATGGTACCTTTCCTTAATTGCGTGTACCTCGTACCGGCAGATAGGCTACAAGTACTGGGAATAAGTAGTATAATTACTAGTATAGTTATCCACAGACGCATGCTAAGGAATACCATTTGAAGATGAGAGAAATTTCACGAAATAAATCGTTTGAAAAAAAATGTATTGATATCTTTACATATCACTCATTTTCAACAACATCAACAAAAAAAAACACTTGATTTTTCAGGAGACTGTTTTTAAAGTTAGGTACTGCTTAGTAAGGCTAGGTACTGCTTAGTAAGGTACTGGTTGCGTTTTCACATGTCGCTCACTCCTTTCAACAACGTCATTTATCAAAAACTAGATTTTTCAGGAGATCGTTTTTAAAGTTTAAAATATAACACAATGTATTAAAAATAAATATCAAGCCATTTATTGAACTTTTTACTATGCAACAGATGTTTTTAGGTAAATCCTGAATGTTTTTTCTCCATTTGAAAAATATTTAGTACATTTAAAAAAAATTATAAAACAGTTCCTTTTTTTAAAAATGCAAAAACAACACTTTCTGCCTTGTGGCGGGTAAGTATTAAGTTTAAAATATGCCGCTTTTGCAGGGATATAGTATATTTTCTGGGCATTCCCTTCGCTGAATCGTGTACCAAATTTGTTGCATAGCCAAAAGCTAGTGTCAAAACTATATCAATACCTCATAAGGGTAACCATTGCATGTTGTTGCAAATTTGATACAAAAGTATTTTTTTATCGTTCCGTGTTAAAAAAAATAATTTTTTTCAATTTATATTTCCTCTAATGTTTAGATTAAGATAAAATAATTTTTTTATTATTAAAAATAAAAATAAAAGTCATGCAATGAAGGGTTAAGATGTTATATCATATGGAGTCCATAATGAAGGCTTTCATTTTATCTTCTCTTAACAGTCACGAAGACGTAATCGAGTCAAACATATATATAAATTTGGGCATTTACACGGCTCACAACCAGTTGAATCGGTATAATTTTGGTTATATTTTGATATCGACCCCGTATTCCGTACCTACCTAGCGAATTTCTAAAAAACCTCACTGGCAACATTTGAACGCGCGCATTCCGGCATTGTTCGCTTTTCCATTTCTAATGCTAAACGTTCCCTGTCCTCTGATTCGCCACACGTCCCGTGTCCCGACCAATGGGAAGCGCGGCAGTCCATGAATAATTCAAAAAAGGTACCTAATTGAAGGAAAACGACGAACGCAGCGTCGCCATGTTTTTTTTTAAATATTTATTAGTTGCCTTAGAAAATTCTCCTTTCTTATTATGTACAAGGATTTATAGCATGTCTAGTTTATATTTCTTAAAAATTATATTGAATGTGTTAAGTTAATAATAAATGAATAATATTGATCCTTGAAAACAATACAATACAATAGATACAACAGATACAATATCTTATATCAATCAAGATTTGTCACATAGCTCAGTTATTTGCTTCATTCGTCTTGTCAAATTTTCTAAATAAGACACCACTAAACCTGATAGATATTTATGTCCTATTGCCTCATCAATTTTCGTCAACTGCATACCTTCTTTTGCACATTCTGTTTTCAATTTAAATTAATCTCATATTATTTTTTTGACATCTCAACATATGATGAAGAAGAATATGGAATTTTGGGTATTTACAGGGCTTACGACCGTCATAGGCTAGTTTAAGTGGTCACTTTACACACGTGTAACGTTCACCAATTCTACCCATGATTGACAACCACACTATTCAAATTCTTGGAAGTTCTTTATATATGAATCGATTCAGAAACATTGTTATTTAATCACTAGAACTTCACTACAGACATATATTGGTAAGATGAAAAGAAGCTTTTTATTGAGCAGAAACTCTTATATCGGTATGTGGGGTCCGAATCCTGGATTATAATCACATACATGAGAAACGCCAGAAAATATCATTTTCATTTTTATTATTTTAGATTATAATTTGACCAGTTAATTTATTTACAACATTTTGATTGTATCCAAGTATTTGTTCTCAAATCCAATTATAGGAGTTAATTTTTCATATATTTTTTTGACATCTCATCAATTCTACCCATGATTGACAACCACACTACTCAAATTCTTGGAAGTTCTATATATATGTATGATCCAATATTTGAAACATTGTACAAGAATCACTAGAATTTTAACTAGTGACATCTATTGGTGAACTGAAGAAACTATGATTTTTTTAATGTTTTTATTAAAAAAAAATTTTTAATTGGGCATACTCACACTAAATGAGGGACATTTTGTGATGGCGTCTCATCACATTCACATGTAGAGTTTTGTCTAATTTTAAAACGGAGAGTATTTGCTCATGTTAGGATCAAAATATTTGAATGAAAAGTCATATAAATTGAGTAATGTCACCGTTTAAACGCGTTATTCTTGCTACCGGCTTGTGAAATGCTGTTTGCAATGTTGCCAGTGTGTTTCTTGTAGTTCGCCTGTGACAAAAGTCACAATATTTCTTGTAAATACTACCGCCATTTTACAATTGGTTGATGAATATTCAACGCTTTGTTCAACGTACATAGTACTCAATGGGAGAATGACTTGACAATAATGTTTGAGTAGGGCTTAAGGAATAAATGTAAACTATAGTTACTGTTAGATCCTATACAGAGAATTGCATTAATTATTTATATACACATAGGCATAATCAGTGCGTGGTTAAACGATATATCGCTCACTTCTTTCAACAACGTCATATTTCAAAAATCGTCAATTTTCAGTTGTGCATGTTTTTTAAATGCCCAGAAAATGTACTTTATCCCAGCAAAAGTAGCATTTTTTTAACTTAATATTTACCCGCTACAGGGCAGAAAGTGTTTTTTTGAATTTTGAAGAAAAGGTATTGGTTTATTATTTTTTATATATACTAAATATTTTTCAAATGGAGAAAAAACCTTAAAGTTTTACCTAAAAAGATCTGCACAGTAAAAAGTTCAATAGGTGGCTTGATATTTAATTTTAATACATTTTATTATATTTTTAAACTTAAAAAACGATCTTCTTAAAAATCCAAGTTTTTTGATTTATGACGTCGTTTAAAGGAGTTAATTTTTATTATAGTTTATATTTGAAGCACTAACTTTGTGATTCTCCATTTTATAACTAAAATGTAACTTTGTTTTAAAATCATTATAAATATTTTATTATAACTTAATTATAACGTCTTTCGGTTTCGAAGGTTACCGCTTCTTTACTGATACTAAAACACTATCTACTAAACAATAATTAAAAATATTTAATATGTATCAGGCAGCTGATTAATTAGGTAAAGGCAACATATAGCAATGACCTTACTCCAAACTTAGTTGTTTTTATCGGCTCCACATGTATTTTATTATGTCTTCGTGTATTGAAATGAAGAATTTCTCTGTTAAAAATCGTTTTGGTATGTCTGCCTCCGTGTTATAATAGTTAGCGTGTTTAGCTACCGTGCTGGAGGTCCCGGGTTCAAACCCCAGAGGGGTAGAAAATAAATTAGTGATTTCACACTATAATATTTATTTCATACTACCCTGGACTGGTCCCTGAAGCTCATGAGTGATCACGTTCCCTTCGTGTAAGTATCTTTAAGGATAACACTGCGTCACTACAATGCAGTGCCCCATACACCATTGGGTGCGGCTAAGGGTTATAAGAAAAAAAAATGTATACAGGATCGTCTATAAGCGCTAATTAATATGACGAAGAGATGTTTGCGCTCAAAAAACGTTATGTAGAGGTAAGTACTTACATAATTTCGTAGGCGAATAATGGCAACGACCTGAATTTCGATTTTGGAAGGACCCGCCATCTTGTCAAAAGAGTGACGCATAACCTAAAAATTCATCGTCGGAATCGATCTCGCGTTTGGATTAACATGATTAAGTTTTGTGACTCATCTCGGATCGGCGTTTTCCTCTCCCGATAACCGCCATTAACGTTCGCTCAGGAATTCGCATAAATAATCTCTTTGTCAAGTTTCCAATTACCGACATCTTTGCTGCATTGTTTGTCATAGGTCGGGATTCAAAATGGCTACTGGCGGGTAATACTATTCATGATTTCACAACTAAAGCCAACAGTTGAGGACAGACAATTTAAAAAAATCCTACTAAAGCGATTTTAATAATAATAATAATAAAACCCTTATCCGCACCCCAATGGTGCATAGGGCACTGTGTCATATTAACGCAGTGTTATCTTGATCGTTTACACGTGAAGGAAAGGTGATCAGCCCTCCGCTTCAGGTACCAGTCCATGGTGATATTGAATAAATATTATATAAAATATATATATATAAAACCCTTATCTGCACCCCAATGGTGCATAGGGCACTGTGTCATATTAACGCAGTGTTATCTTGATCGTTTTACACATGAAGGAAAGGTGATCAGCCCTCCGCTTCAGGTACCAGTCCAGGGTAGTATTGAATAAATATTACAGTGAAAAAATCACTTATATTTATTTGACCCCCCCTGGGAATCGAACCCGGGACCTACAGAACGATAGCCGAGCGTGCTGACCATAACACTACGGAGGCGGACAAAAAGCGATTTTAGACATCTTTAAATAGATAAATAATATTTTGACACTCTTCGTATCATTCATTGTTCACTTTGTGTGAAAGAATATTTTAATTTCATTAATTGATTCGGCAGTCACTTTGTGGTAATTATCGATAAATTATTAATTTACGTTTTCTTCTACAAACCCTTATCCGCACCCGATGATGCATAGGGCACTGCATCATATATACGCAGTTTTATCTGGATCGTTAACACATGAAAGAAAGGTGATCAGCCCTCCGCTTCAAGCAACAGTCCAGGGTGATAAAATAACCCAACGTTTAAGAGTCTAAAATCTAGTTACGGCTTATGCAACACCGCTTATCATGTTTCTACTCAGGTCCCAACATTATAGCGTATGCTTTTAGGTTTAGGAGGAACTAGCAGACTACAAATTCAGAACGCGAACGTCCGCGCTAGGGGTCGGTCATGCATCCGCAGGCGATTTTTTTTTTAGAATATATATTGAAAAAATATTTTTTTTTATTTATTTTAAACTGGTTACCTTTCAATAGCTCTTTTCATTTCAAAACCATATATTTATTTTGAAGGAAAAAATATTTTACAAAACGAAAACGAAATTTTAAGCTAAAAATTCAATTTTGTCAAATGTTTCCTGGGTGTAAAGAAAATTAAATTGTGATTTATCGTATATTGGGGTAGTTTTACCCTTTTTGTTCAAATAACTATAATTTCGTGTAATCCTTGAACCAAACGCGCTAAGCGCTGCGCTACGGAGCTGGCCTTATCAATATTGATTTATGTGTATTTTATCAGCATTGATGTTGTACACTCACGGCAATAATATCCGACACCGTGTACACAATTAGCAGAAGTCGTGATTTAAAAATGACGTATTTCAAATCGGTTGCGAATTTTCAAGGCTCTAAGATAAATACGAAATGCAAATTCGAGCAGCAATGTCGTTATGCGTCACCGTGCCACAAATTAACGGTTTTCGAAGGATTTGAATTTAAATTTGAATTTGAAATTCAAACATAGAACGATGCTTCGCATTCCAATGTCAAACTATTCAGCCGGTGTGGCAATTGTAAAAAAACATCGCGAAACGAAAAAAGTTCTTAATTATTTATTTTTAATTTTTGTTAATTGGGACAATATAAGTAAATATTAGTGTATAAGAAAATAAATTAAAAAAAACAAAAAATAATGTAAAAAGTAGTTTATTGTAACTGCAGACAGTTGGTAGAATTCCATATTGAATTGTTGGGTGATATCGCTCACAACGTCATATATCAAAAATCGACAATTTTCAGTTGTGCGTGTTTTCGGAATGCCCGGAAAATGTACTATATCCCAGCAAAAGTGGCATATTTTAAACTTAATATTTACCCGCTACAGGGCAGAAAATGTTGTTTTTGCATTTTGAAGAAAAGGTATTGTATAATTGTTTTTTTTTTAATACACTAAATATTTTAAAAATAAATAATAATGGTGTTATGTGACCATTCCAGATAACATATTTCATGTGTAAGGTTTGTTTTAAAAATAAATACGTATTCTCGGATAAAACGAGGAACGGTTATAACGAGCAAATTCAGTCGGTCCCTTCATCCTCGTTATAACCGAATTTGGCTGTATATTATATTTTAAAATAGCTCTGCTCATTCCACATAGGTACCTTACCTTAATAAGTTATTGGAATACATTTTTGAAGAATATATACTATTCAAGAAATAACTCTATCCGTTTCACATACCTTAATAAATCATTGGAATGCAATTTTATTGTTAAAATATATTATAGTAAAAAATAGCTCTACTCATTCCACCTTAATAAGTTATTGGAATACATTTTTTGTAGAATATAACTATTCAAGAAATAACTCTTTTCGTTCCACATACCTTAATAAATCATTGGAATGCAATTTTATTGTTAAAATATATTATATTTAAAAATAGCTCTACTCATTCCACATAGGTACCATAATAAGTTATTGGAATACATTTTTTGTAGAATAAAACTATTCAAGAAATAGCTCTATCCGTTTCACATACCTTACAAACTTTTTGAAATAAAATTATATTGTTAAAATATATTATATTTAAAAATAGTTCTACTCATTCCATATACATAGGTACCTTAATAAGTTATTGGAATACATTTTTTGACGATTCAAGAAATAACTCTATCCGTTCCACATACCTTAATAAATCATTGGAATGCAATTTTATTGTTGAATTGCGTTATTTTCACAATAGTTTTGTTTGACATTGGGAACGCGAGCCATTTCTCAAAATCTCTCTGACCCGGAAAACTAACAAAAGGAAAGAATATATATATGAAACAACAATGCCCCCGCACTTTATATCATTGTTCAGCGTTACTTACATGATTTCACATACAGTGGTGTGAAATCTTGACCTTTAAATTTTAAACGATCGTGTATACACACATTCATATACGACATTGCACACATCGCTCACTCCTTTCAACAACGTCATATATCAAAAATTGACAATTTTCAGTTGTGCGGAATGCCCAGAAAATGTACTATATCCCAGCAAAAGCGGCATATTTTTAACTTAATATTTACCCGCTACAGGGCAGAAAGTGTTGTTTTTGCATTTTGAAGAAAACGTATTGTTTAATTCTTTTTTCAAATATACTAAATATTTTTCAAATGAAGAAAAAACCTTTAAGATCTGTTCTTCTAAGTGGCTTCATTTATTTTTAATACATTTTGTTTCATTCTTAAACTTTAAAAACGATATCCTGAAAAATCAGCTTTTTTTAAATATGACGTTGTTGAAAGGAGTGAGCGACATAGGTACCATACATTCACAAATAGATTCTTACTCTATACTTAGAATAATAATTTTTGCATAATATTTCCAAGTCTTTCATTTATAATTAGGAGGCTTTAAATTCTTCCTATATATATGTACTCAATTGTCGCATTCCTAAACATAAATCTCTATGGATTATATTCTCTAAGTACTTTTGATTTGAACATTTCGAGATTTTGAGATTTTACAGTATTCAATAAATAGTCATCCCGGGATTCAAATACCGGGATAGAACAATAATAATTTCAGTACAAATTTCACCACTTAATGAAAAAACTTGATATTTTATTTTATAATTTCTACTAAGAATCATAATTAGGTTTAGGGAACATTTTAGTTTTTATTAAAATAAAAAAAATAAGGGTGATACATAAGTCATGATTTAATTATTATTAATAATATTTAGGCGTTTTTTTTTCAAAATTTAGTACATACGTAGAATCATACACAGATTAGGTTAGGTTAGAAAATACGTGTAAGATTTTATTATTTAATATATAAATTATATAGGCAGTCAATAAACATTTTAATTAATAACCCGTTTTTTTAGGATCTGTTCTAAGGGATTAAGAGTTGAATCCAAGCTACTACCAAATCATGTATCTAGCATCTAACATGATAGTCTTATAGTAGACAGTTGATATAGTTAAACACACATGTTTAAGCCGTGTCAATAAGCAAATAAATACGTTTCCCCATGTATGTTTACTAAATCATTGATTTTTCAGGGTCCTGACAAAATATGGTCAGATGGAATGGTCAAAAATATTACATATTGGTTTATTCTCAAAACGTATTGAGATGTCATGTTATATATAAGTAGGAACATGCGTCATAAAGTAATTAAATTTACACAGTGATGTATGGACGAGAAAATCAAATATTATATGCGATACAAGTACGACACATATCGCTCACTCCTTTCAAGAACGTCATAAATAAAATAAAAACTTGATTTTTCAGGAGAACCTTTTTAAAGTTTAAAAATATAATACAATGTATTAAAAATAAATATCAAACCACTTACTGAACTGTTACTGTGCAACAGGTCTTTTTCGGTAAAACCTTTTGTTTTTAAAGGTTTTTTCTCCATTTGAAAAATATTTAGTAAAATTTAAAAAAGTAATTAAACAATACCTTTTCTTCAAAATGCAAAAACAACACTGTCTGCCCTGTAGCGGGTAAATATTAAGTTTAAAATATGCCACTTTTGCTGGGATATAGTACATTTTCTGGGCATTCCGAAAACACGCACCACTGAAAATTGACGATTTTTGATTTATGACGTTCTTGAAAGGAGTGAGCGATATATACACGGAAGAAGCTGAGAGCACCTACGCTAACGCGACGTTATACTTACATATAAGTAGAACATGGTCCATTTTTAAGTTAAATTTTACTTGATAAATACCACTCTATCATAAAATCTATTATGACACGTGTTTCGAAGCATTTCTCATAATTTCAAACACCGTATGTCTTATAGAGTAGTGTCCTTGGGACGTTGAAGGATATATATATATATATATATATATATATATATATATATATATATATATATATATATATATATATATATATATATATATATATATATATATATATATATATATATATATATATATATATATATATATATATATATATATATATATATATATATATATATATATATATATATATATATATATATATATATATATATATATATATATATGTATTTATTCTATTAAATCTTCTTGTTATATTTTCTATGTAAGATACCACTAAACATTATAGATCTTTATGCCTTATTGTCTCATCATTTTTTGTTAAATGCATAACCCGTTATTTTTCACTAAGGGAAAGAACGAGTACGATAACCTGTGATAAATAACCGGTTCCAAAATAATTAACCGAACAAATCGCTGACGGACGCAAATAACGTCACCAGATCGCCGCTAGACACGCGATATGATTCAATTATTGTAATAATATAATGTATTTATAATTCCCGCGGTACAAGTTTGGCTATTGTTCCATATTTGGCCCCAATGTTGCCACAAGTGACCATAGCGGTCACTATCTACAATTAGTATGGTCCGTTAGCATTCGCAATACATACAGGGTTGCCAACGCACATGTAATTGTATAATGTATAAAAAAAATGCGTCCGCCTCCATGGTGTAATGGTTGGGTGTTTAGCTACTGTGCTGGAGGTCCCAGGTTCCATTAACTAATCACTGACACGAATATCTTTCTACAAAGTATTATTTCGGCTCATTCATTTTGGATCCCTAATTAGGTAGGTACTATTTTACATTTTAAAAAATTAACAAACTAACACGGGGTAAGATGAAAAATATAAAACAATGAATAGTTAAAGTAAATAGATATTTTATTTATTGTTTCGGCTTTAACTTTGTGGTAAGACATGTTACAATGATTAAAGAAAACACTTGTTTTTTACCACTTGAGTTTTATTATAGACTACATGTTTCAGAAGTTAAACTTCCATCATTCAGGTCTGTATAATAACTAAAATATAATATAATAAAACTCAAGTGGTAAAAAACAAGTGTTTTCTTTAATCTTTAATAATACTTAAAGCATTTACTTTGTGGTTCGTCATTTTTACTTATTTTTTTTTACAAAAATGCACTGTTTCATGTTTGGCCTCGGCTCTTAACGCATGTTAGTGCTGCAACCCTTAGTGCATGTTGGTCTTTGGGTCGACCAAACATCGGATGTGTTAAACATTTTGTGTAGTTTTAAGTGTGTAAATAGTGCTATGGTAGTGAAGGGTAGTATTGTTTGGATGCTGTGGTAGTGATTGTCCTGACGAAGAGACGGGTACGTCTTGAAACCGGTAGACATAAAAATCTCGGTGAGTGTTATATTATATTACCAACATTTTTGTAAAATAATAAATAAGTAACAAATTTCAGTTGACATTTTATTATTACATTAAATTAGATACTTCTACAAGGATTCTTTGAGGTGGAAAAATGGAAGCCTAGGCATTTACAAATCTTACGAGCCTCATTGTTGCGTTTTAAAGATGTTTTCTGTACAAATTTGCGACTATTTATCATCGCCTCTGGCTATCACTATTTTCACCCTTCCAAATTTCCGCGGTTCAAATTTCATTGTTCAAATATTGTCATTTGACGTAACAACGTTTCACTTCACCGTTTACATTAGTGTAAAATGTACGGCCTCATTTACAGAAAATTCTTATGATATAACAATACGCGAGATATATACCGTTTACATTATTTATTAACATTTTAAATTCTTTATTTCCTAATTTTTTTAATTGTTATTATATAGACCTGAATGATGGAAGTTTAACTTCTGAAACATGTAGTCTATAATAAAACTCAAGTGGTAAAAAACAAGTGTTTTCTTTAATCAAAGTTAATAGACATATAAAAAAAAACCTAAGGTAAGAAGCATGTTTAAAGGAAACAAATGGGAAAATATAACTAATCACTGACATAAATATCTTTCTACAAAGTATTTTTCAGTTTGGATCCTTGACAATGAATTTAATTATGATTATGATTCTATTAAATTATTTGGATCTTGATTTTTTTTTAAATTAACAAAACTAACTATTGGTACTGACCGAGCGTACTGACGCTCGGCTACCGTACTGGAGATCCCGGGCTCGATTCCCAGATGGGGTCAAATAAATAAATGTGTTTTTTTTTTCACTCTAATATTTATTCTTTACTACCCTGGACCGGCACCTGAAGCGGAGAATTGATCACCTTTCATTCATGTGATAACTAACAAAATAACACAGCGTTGCAACAATGCAGTGCCCTATGCACCATCAGGTGCGCATAAGGGTTGAAAAAAACTTTTATAAACTTGATTAAAACATTATCGTAGCTGTTGGCCGAAGAGCGTTGGCAGCCCTGATTTCATATGCGATACACCGTTATGTTTTTATTTGAACCTTAAACACATACGGACACGCATGCACACTGAAGCTCACAAAGAAGTGACTCAAACACCTAGTTATGAAATTGATACTGTGCGCAATGATAACAGTTCACAGTCCAGTTTCTGTACTCTTTGTAGATAGCACTATCGTAATATGCTTACTTTTTCTAATTCTTTTAACCCTTATCGTCGCTCAATTCGCTCTCTCCTTTCAACAACGTCATGTATCAAAAAACTTGATTTTTCAGAACATCGTTGTTGAAGTTTAAGAATATAATAAAATGTATTAAAAATAAAAATCAAGCCATTTATTAAACTTTTTACTGCGCAACAGATCTTTTTAGGTAAAACCTGAATATTTTTTCTCCATTTGAAAAATATTTAGGATATTTAAAAAAACAATTAAACAATACCTTTTCTTCAAAATGCAAAAACAACACTTTCTGCAGTGCGGCAAAACGATGTATGATGGATGTTCAAATGGTGATATAAGGAAATAATGCAAGGCTGAGATAAGCATTAGAGTATGAGTGAAGAAAGGATACTAAAACACAGAGTTGGTAAAAGAAGGATGAAAGTAGACTTAATGCAGTTGAAATGCGATCTCTCAGTGCAGATGCTCGAATAGTGAAATAAGGAAAGAATACAGTATCGAACAGATTAATTGAAACAAAACTTTTTGTTGTATTTTCGTAAAAAAAAAAATATTTTGTTTATTAGTTATATCATAAATTAGTATTTAAAAATGATCTCATACGGGCTCAATAAAAATTTCACTCTTCTTGGCATCTATTATATAAGGTTTTGGCACGTGGATGCCCTTTTTTCGTTTCGAAACCATACCTGAATTATGGACAAAATGAGCTTTGCCACCGTAGTGCAATCAATTTTGGAGAGCCGATTCTTAGAGATTGCCGATAGATTTTCAACTACGTTTATGTCTCGCAAAATTCTTGACCATTCCAATACAGTTCATTGTTTTTGTGTGAAAATTGTCATCATTTTTTTGGATTTGTGACAAGAAGTAAAATTCTGCTGAAATATTCCATTACCATTTGACCTTCGTTTTTGTACCTCTGGTTGTATCTTTTCCAGTAGAATTGAGTGATACTTCTGGCTATTCATCATCTCAGTCTCTGAAACAAACGGCTCTGGTCCATACTACGAGAAACACCCCCAAAACATTTTTAGAGGGTGTTGTGAATACGAAAAAATGTTTTGTTTGAATTAATCTGTTCGATACTGTACATCCTTTATTATGTTAGTAAGGTAATATAAGGAGCAGTATTGGTAGGTTTGTGGGTTGGATTCGGTTGGTTGAACCCATCAAACAAGCGTGTATTGTGGGTTGGCCTGCAGGCACTGTGAGGCAGTTGTGTCCTGCGAAAACTCCGAGAAATCCTTGATCCTAGCGTCCTGTCTGTCCTAACAAAAGGAACAGTTTGCGGAGCGAGACATCAACGCAAATGCAGACAACAAAACCGGTATGGGCAAAAATACCAAATGGCGGTAAATGATCCTATGACCGAGATCTTTTACGATATGTATCTTTGATGATATGTATTTTGTACATTCATTCAAACCCTTACCCGCACCCCAATGATGCATAAGGCACTGCATCATATCAACGTAGTGTTATCTTGATCATTAACACATGAAGAAAAGGTGACCAGCCCTCCGCTTCAGGTACCAGTCCAGGGTAGTATTGAATAAATATTAGAGTGAAAAAATCACTTATATTTATTTGACCCTCCTTGAGAATCGAAACCGGGACTTCCAGTACGGTAGCCGAGCGTGCTGACTATAGCACTACGGAGGCGGACAGACAGGACACTGCTGTATTTTGTAAACCATACGACAATGTGATTTAAAAATATACACATATATTCCTAAATGCTGCTTTTATTGAGCATAGTTGAAGTTTCAATGCATAAATTTTGTAATGTCAGCACTAGTAAATACCTTAAGAAGAGAAGAAAAAAAACCTTGCGGTTTATATAAACATATACAACATTAACTCATTTCACTCCAATATCTATCATACAACGGTTTACCGCACACTCGTCTGAGAGATCGCATTTCAAATGCATTCATCCTTATTTTGTCAACTCTTCATCGATGATACTAATCTTCATTAATTAAATGTCATATTTTCATTGATTGATTCGGCATTCACATTGTGAAAAAAAATCCATCCATTTTTTATCAAGGTTTTATTTGGTATATTGTGGTATTTACCAGCTGAAATTTTACCAAATATTATAAATTAAAAATTAATATTTCATCATAATATATCGCTCACTCCTTTCAACAACGTCATAAATAAAATAAAAAGATTTTTCACGCGATCGTTTTTAATGTTTAAGAATATAATCAAATTTATTAAAAATAAATATCAAGCCACTTATTAAACTTTTTACTGTGCAACAGATCTTTTTAGGTAAAACCTGAAGGTTTTTTCTACATTTGAAAAATATTTAGTATATTTAAAAAAATAATTATACAACACATTTTCTTCAAAATGCAAAAACAACACTTTCTGTTCTGTAGCGGGTAAGTATAACATTAAGTTAAAAATATGCCGCTTTCGCTGGGATATAGTACATTTTTGGGCATTCCGAAAATATGCACAACTGAAAATTGGCGATTTTTGATATATGACGTTGTTTAAAGGAGTGAGCGATCATAAACGATAATAGGTGACTGTACCGTATTATAAAATGCAATACTGTCTCGCGAGCTTAGTGCATACCAATCCACATCACTCAATCAACGTTAAACTCAAATCTAGGACTGTGTCAATACTATTCATATCTCATAAACCCCCGTTTCCTTCAACTAAACATTCAACATCGCGTTGATTTATTTTCCGGCACTGGTTTAAATTTCAAACGACAAATAAACTAGAAAATTTCTGCGGCCAAACCGACGGTTGGGTTTAATTCGCTGTTTAACAACTGGAGTCAACAGTTTTATAAGTGCAGTCATATTCCGGTTTTTAAAGGTGTCACATGGTTTATAGTATTTTTGTGTAGGTACAGGCATTGATACATTAAATGTCAACTCTATGAGCAAAGGTTAGTTATAAAAGTACAGTGTATATATATATATATATATATATATATATATATATATATATATATATATATATATATATATATAACGTGGTAATATTCTTCTTTGTAATAAATGGGTGTGTAATAATAAAATAAACAATGTGTTGCTTTTTAATTAAAGAAACGACAGTAAAAGTTTATTCTTAATTCTTTACAATATTTTTTCTATCTATCTGATTCTGACAGTTCACAATATTATATTTTTCTATCTGATGTCTTTTGTTTATTCAGTGCGACGCATGCGACATCTGGTGGTAGATATGTACTACATTTAGGTACTTAATAAAATCATAAAATCTATAGGTAGGTACCTAGGTATTTTATTACTTATATATATATATATATATAGAATATATATATAAATATATATATATATATATATATATATATATATATATATATATATATATATATATATATATATATATATATATATATATATATATATATATATATATATATATATATATATATATATATATATATATATATATATTGTCCGCCTCCGTAGTGTAATGGTCAGCACGCTCGGCTACCGTTCTGGAGGACCCGGGTTCGATTCCCAGGGGGGGTAAGAATAAATATGAGTGATTTTTTCATTGTAATATTTATTCAATATTACCCTGGACTGGTACTTGAAGCGGAGGGCTGATCACCTTTCCTTCATGTGTAAACGATCAAGATAACACTGCGTTTATATGACGCAGTGCCCTATGCACCATTGGGGTGCGGATAAGGGTTTTATTATATTATTTATATTATATATATATATATATATATATATATATATATATATATATATATATATATATATATATATATATATATATATATATATATATATATATATATATATATATATCAACTGACTTTAACAGTGCATCAAGTGCTTGAAATGGGCTCAGCAGGATGCTGTGACGATTTCTCACGTCGTGATTTATAATATATGGTATAGAGAAGCAAAAACTGACGATGGCTAAGCACTGGCCCCTTAATTTGGTAGAATATTAAGAAATTGAGGTCGCCACGCGAAACGGGAATGCATTAGCCGAGTGTGTGTTACAAATTATTATCTGAGCACGTCACGTGACGCCTCTCACTCCTCTCGGAACTTTCGTTGAGAATTTAAAATACGGTTTCTCGTAAATTCCTCGAAGCTCTGTCACCGTAACGGTTACTTTCATTCAACGTAATCTTAATTATTCTCATAATATGCCTTTTAATTTTTTTTAATATTAATGTTTCTACGCAATCTCTTTGGCAGTTTAAAATTGTATACACATATATATACTTCAGAACGTCAGGACGCGGATCTGACTTGGGAGGATGCAAGGGACCTGGCAGCCGACAGAAAAGCCTGGAGACAGTTTGTGGACTCCGTGTGCTCGGATATGGTTTATATATATATATATATATATATATATATATATATATATATATATATATATATATATATATATATATATATATATATATATATATATATATATATATATATATATATATATATATATATATATATATATATATATATATATATATATATTGCTTAAAAAAAAGTTTTTCTTCGAAATTAATTTACGGCTTTGAAAAAAAAGAGTTATTGAAAGGAGACGAGTTAAAAAAAATTTTAAAATTCAAAATGTTCTAAAAAAATCAAATCACATTGTATGTATATGTGTAAATTTATAAAATTGTGCGCGAAGACACGTCTGGTGTGATAAGACATGGTGAAATTTATGAGAAAACACGTGTTTTTTTACCATGTGAGTTATTTTATTTTATTTTAACATAACGTCGTTAAAATAAAATAAATAAAACTCAAATGGTACAAATCAAGTATTTTCTTTTAAATTTCAAGTTATCTTTCATAGAGTTATTATTGATATGTATCGCCTTCTTTCAAAATCCGCCAGATCCAATTTTATAACATTTTAAAATAAATACTCTTTCGGAATGCCAATTGTGGGTTTTGTTGTTTTAATTATTTATATACTTGAAAACTCTGCTAAAAAATACTTTAAAATAGCGTTGTATTTCAAATTCCGCTATATTCATGGAACTTGCTTTCTGACCCATATTGGCCAATCAGAGAGCGGGGATAGGTCAAAAATTAAGAAGACGTCATTATTAGTTTGTGTCTCGTGTTTTTTTATATTTCATAAATTTCTAAAAACATGTGCAAATTCATTATTTCATAATATTTTACCTAAAGACAGAAAAATATTTTAAACATAAATGTCACCCGGAGAATTTTGCATTTCTTGCAGCGAGTGTTTTTGCCTAGAATTTTCACTCATGAATTACATGAAATTATAGTAACTTTAAACATAAAGAGTAAATCCACTCACAAGTAGGCATAGGCTATGAAACTTTTAAAGTTGAAGCCTGAGTAGGGACATGATTAACGGTGTTGCATAAGCCGTAGCTAGATTTCAGAGTCACTTGGACGTTAGGTAATTCAAAAAAAAAAAAAAAAAAATTGCATTTCTTGTAA